>NC_056737.1:725846708-725884208 GCF_019279795.1 Protopterus annectens
CCAATGTTTGCGCTTCCCTGTGCAGCAGCTGTTAGCAATGCCCTGTGTAGATGCAAATGCTATCAAGTTATAATTTGCCTCAGAATAACTATCTCTGCAACCTTCCCCAGTCCCTCTGCTGCTCTAGGAGCATTGGAGTTGTGCACAGAGCAGCATCACCTTATTGGATAGCTGCAGTTCACACTGAGTATAGCATTGATTCTTTGTTTGTGTGCTATCATGCCAGTACAGTTAAATCTCCCCACTCTTCTCTCTGGTTAAGCCCATAGTAAAAACCTGCACCCATGAATAGACACTTTCCTGCTATCTCTTTGGCCAGCCTGCTGGGCATGGGCCTCCTGAGGCAATGTATCAATTGTCTTCTGTATACTGACAACCACTTAACCCTGAAACAAAGAAACACAGTATGTGAGATATGTAGTAACATTATGAAAATAAAGACATGACTCTCACATACTGACAAATCAAATGACAAACAGGTTGTCTGCACATGCACATCATTTTTCTCACTAAATAAGGTCTCGATACTTTAACCCACATATGTGGAAGTACTCACAAGTAACTTACCAAAACATCAGAGGCCTCCTGTATGCTGGCTTTAGACACCAAATGCAAACAAAATCAAGTCAACACCAACCACTACATATAAAAATACACATCACAGTGTCTCCGCAAGCAAGTCACTAAGGCAAACCACCACACACTCAAACATCTTGGTCATAGGAGACCCGCTTGTAAGACACACGGACACCCCCCTCACCAGGATGGATAAAAGAATGTTACAGTCAGTTGCCTGTCAGGGACCAAGATTTGACAGATCACACGGGCACTCAGTCATAGTTCTTTTGGGTGTGAATGACCTGAGATGTACCTCCCTGGACTATATGAGGAGAGACATGATGGACCTCTCTGAATTCGTGTTGCAGGTGGCTATGAGCCTTGTGTTCAGCAGCATTCTACCCTCAGTGAGAATGATACCAAAATAGAAGCAGAAAATGATTGACTTTAATAATTGGCTTGGTTACTGGTGTCATTCCAAGAGGAATTTGTCAATCTGGGACAACATGTTCGACAAGCTACGCTGCTTTGCCAGAGATGGTCTGCACCTGTCACCACTAGGTTTTTGAATACTGGCCAAAGCATTAGCTACCCCCACAGTGTCTTCTGGGATGAAAAGGCCAAACCAGAAGACCTACTAACATAACAAATTCTTCTAATGCCAAGCTGAAGGTACTACTCCTCAATGCTAGGGGTCTTAACAAGAAACTGCACTCACTGGAGGCTCTCTCCTCTCCAGAGAATGCTGATATCTGTTCAGTTACAGAGATGTGGTTCAAGGCTATGAAAAGCACCCTAGCAGTGCAAGACAACAATGCCTATCACAAATTCAGACCACCCTCTGAAAAGGAAAAAAATTAAAGGAGAATGTGTTTCCATTTACATAAAAAACAATCACACCTAGATTGGTCAAGCAGGATGACTCGCTTGAGCTACTCCATGTCCAGCTGACCATAGGCAAAATCCCCCACCATATCATTGCTAGCTACAGGTCCCCAACCATGAACCACGAAATCCACTTCACATACTTAAAGTTGGTAGAATTACTTACCATTCAGCCCAACACACTACTCATGGGTGATTTTAACTACCCCTCCATAAACTGGAAAACATATATGACCACTAACATGCAGGCTCAGAGATTCCTGGACTTTGTCAATGCAAATGCTCTAGAACAGTTGGGCTGCACTCCCACTAGGGTCTCAAATATCCTTGACATAGTACTCGCAAACATGGGGGAGCATTGCACCCCCCCCAGCATAATGTCCTCATTGGTAAGATCTGATCATAAATCGGTCTCCATTAAAATAAATGTAACAGTAGTACCCCCATCAAACTCTAAAACCCGAAAGAATTTTTCCAAGGCAAATCAGATCCTAATAAGTGATAGCACAGGTAGTTTTAAAGCTCCTCCTAACCCCAAAAGCATGGAGGCCTATACAGCAGTTTACACAAATGTCCTGTACAACCATTTAAACAACTGTAAATAAGACTAAATCCAGGTCTAGCTGGAAAAACAAGCCACCTGGGTGGACCCCTACCATAAATAGACTATACAATAGAAGGAAGAAAGTCTTGTCTAGAAGTAAGTGGGAAGGAGCACAACAGAGGCAAAAATCCCTCATTAGTCTCAACAGGCAAATCAGGGAACTAGTCAAGTCCTCAAAAGCTAAATACAAAACTAAAATAGCCTCCCAAGCAAAGAATAACCACAAAGCACTTTTTAGTTATGTCTGAAATCTTAAGGGAAACACTCAACAATGTGCTGAGTTGGCTTTAGGTCATGCTACCTATACTCAGCCAGAAGAAACAGCAAACCTGCTAGCTGATAACTTCAGCTCAAATTTCACCCCCCCCCCCACCCATCACCTCTGGTCACCCATAAAATACTCCCTACCATTCCTTTGCCTGTTATCAGAAAAGAACAGGTCATTACTGCACTCTCTAAAGCTGGAAACATGGCATCTGTGAGCCCTGATGGAATCCCAGGGTGTCTATTAAATAGCTTGAAACATGACCTAGGAGACCCACTCAGATCTCTATTTAACCACAGTCATCAGACAGGCTTTGTTCCAGGAGAGTGGAGGACAGCAACAGTCATCCCTTTGCACAAGGGGTGACCACCAACTGACCAAACTACCGATCCCTAAGACTGACTAGACTTATATGCAAGACTATAGAAAGGATAATCATGGACCTGGTTAACAATGACACAGGAAATCTCCAGACTCTAGACCCAACTCAGTTCAACTTCGTCAAGGGCAGGTACTCCCTCCTTAATCTGGTGCACTTCTTTGAGAAGGTCAGTAAGGCCATGGATGATGGTAAGTCAGTGAGTATCACATACCTTGACATGGTCAAGGCATTTGACTCAATATCTCACTTGGGTATTATAGATAAACTCACAAAATTGGGCATAAACCTCTGTGTTACCAGATGGATAGCCAAATGACTCATGGATAGCACACATGTTGTTAGAGTAGGGGAATCCACTTCCAGCAAGAGGCCAGTCACCACTGGAGTACCACAGGTTTCAGTGCCAGGCCCCCTCCTGTTTGGAATATGCTACTCAGATGTCAAGGCAAATGTAGATGGCCTTTGGCTGACCAAGTTTGCTGATGACTGTAAGTTGGGGGGAATAATTAACTCCCCAATTGATGTTGATATCCTAGAGATAGGTCTGACACAGACCAATCACTGGTGTCAGACCCGTGGCCTCAAACTAAATGTGAGGAAGTGCATAGTAATGCCTTTTGGGAAATCAAATATCCCTGCAAATTACAACATTGAAAGCACCCCCAAGACTGGACCCAATGGTGAGAGATCTGGTACTCAGATGGATAGTAATCTGAACTTTGGCTGGCATGTCTCCATGGTGGTGAGGAAATCCTTCTATGTGGCTCAGCTTATAGGTAAGGGCATGGCATCCAGATCTAAAAATGTCATAGTACCAACGTACTCATCCCTCATCAGACCAATAATTGAGTACAATGTACCTTTTGGCATGTACCTCACTAGACCCCTGCAACAGCTGGAGCGTCTGCAGAGGTTTCTCACCAAAAAATACAGGGTATCATCAACATTTCATATGTGGACCAATTAAAAGCTCTATCACTGTATTCAGTTACCTACCAATTACTGAGGGGTGATCTGTGTCTGAACCAGAAAATATTCTCTAACCCAGCCCTAATGAAAATGTTGCATATTCACAAAAATACCTGCATGAGGGTTACTTGCTGCAAAGATCTAAACCTGATCTCTGACATGAATGGATCATGCTGCAGAGACAGATATGTGTCCCAGAGATTGCCCTTCCTCTGGAATAGGCTTCCTATTCACGTGAAGTAGAGCCATTCCCTGACCTTCTTCAAGGGCAATCTGAACTGATGGATGGGAAATTGCAAATTCACTCTTGAGGTGGCACTCATGTCCCTTATGGACAGAGGCAGTCTGTAAAACTAGTCAAAACCCTTTTTGCTGACCCTAGTTATCTTCCCCGGGGATCGAAAATTGGGTAAAATCTGGGTGAAACTGTCTAGGCTTGTAAGGGCTCTTGAGCCATTAGTCTAGTAATCTCCTATGAACCTATGAACCCATAAACAGATAGGAGTTCGAGAAATCAAAGTGGAAACTGAACATGTTTTTGAAATACTGGAAAATGAAATAAGAAATTGTAAATGAAAGTTCAAGAATCTTTCCCCTGGAAGTTAAAAAAGAAGGAAAAAGAATGATGTTCCGATTCTTTCTTTAAAAGTTAACCATATTTTAAATGTAGTGAGAAGGATTACCATTTTGGAATGTTATATGGATTTGGATATAGATATAATTGTTTTATATGTAACAAAATTTATTTTATGCAAATATAAGATAAAGACACAAATGTTGTGATTGGTGGAAAGATTGTATGGAATCTTGGGCATCAACATTGTTCAAGTATAGTCATTTTATGCAGCAGTAAAGTAAAAATATTAGATATAAATATAGTGTGAGTATGTAGAGTAACCATATTAGATAATAGGCGGGAAGATGAGGTTTTCAAGTTAACAGGAGTGCAACTGTATACATGAATGAAGGAAAGGGTGCAATTATTTGAAAAATTAAAGAATTTGTGACAGTAAACATGAAAGTAATAGTGATGGCATATTTTACTGTAGTTTGAGGAATGTTAAAAGGAAAATAGGGCAAGATATAAAAAAGTTAACCAAAGTAGTAAAATAGGGGATGGTAAAACTGTGGAGCAGAAGCCAATGGAATTATAGGAGGGAGTCAGTTTAGAACTAAGACTGATTATTTGTTTTATGAGAAAGTATCAAAGAGGTAGATAGGGAAGTTTTGTAAATGCGTGTTCAGATTATGTTGCAATTTGGGAAGATATTTTGGAAAATGATACCATTACTACAGGGAATTTTTGAACAAGATGAATTTTTGGGAGATATACAACAGTTATGAAATGATCATATAACGATTATTTTTATGTATCATGGACAGAGTGGCAGATTGAATTAAAGTACTTATGCACTTATAGTTGATAGAAAAAGAAAAAGGAGACATTATGATAAGTTGTAGTAGAAATGTGAAATGATTAGAAATGAATGATATACAATATTTTGAAAGGGATCAGAAATATATAAAAATAATCAAGAAAGGTAGAAAAGGTTTATTTAAATAAAACTATTTGTAAAAGTAAAAGAGAGATGAAAGACAAGAACTGTATTTTAAAGAATGTACAGAATTAAGTAAAGGAAATTGTGGAGAGATATATTTGATGGATATGTATAGTAGAGAAAAATAATAAAGTGGAATATAAAATGCTTTTCAGAAAAAAAAAACTTTAGGATGTTAGAAAAGGAAGTAATTTTGGATTAGTTAAATGAGAACAGAGATTACTGAAGCTTTTAGGAGGAGTAACGTAAGGTGTAAGAATAGAGCAATATGTCAAAAAATTTTTATGGAGATCATTAGTAAATAAACTTAGTACATGGTAATATGTATAATTAAGACTGTATATTTATTGCGGACAAAAAGATACAGCTGAACATGTTTTTCTAGATTGTGAAATAAAGAATTTGTAGGGAGTAATATGTATAGAATATATTTTGGAAGATATAACTAAACTTAAAGAGTGGGAGTCAAATTGTTATTATCTGATTGAAGCAGGAAGTCTGAAATATGTAAAGAAGTTAATTTTTCCTTCTGTAATAATGTCTATATGGGCCTCTTATTTTTCCCAAGAAAATGTAAATTTGGGATTAGGTAAATATGTAAATATGTGCATTTGTAAATTGCTATGCAAAAATAAAGGACCCTTAAATGCCATGGGGTTTTTACATCCACATGAATTACCATCGACTCGGGTAGAAGGTGTAACTCTCCTCCTCTGGGCCAGTAATCAAGGAGCCTGAATCCTCACCACTGACACTAGTGAGGGACATTCACTTGGAACAAAAATAGATATATGCAGTATCCAGACGCAGCTGTCTGCACCAAGTATAATTTCCCTTAAGAGCACACAGGGAACACACTCAGGGGCTGGGTTCTCTTTCTCTCTCCAGGCCCACAATAAGACTCCCTCTGACACAGCTGAAGAGTTGAGTCTTCAGCCAGGTGTTTCAAGTCAAGTCCTCCACCACCTTCACTGTGAAAGCAGTGCTTTGTGTCCCTCTTCCAAGTAACACACACACACACACACACACACACACACACACACACACACACACACACACACACACACACACACACACACACACACACACACAATTTACCACCTATGCCCCCTTCTGCCCACACTATAAGGGAGGTACTGCCACCAGAACACTCCAAAGCCAGCTACTCTAAGGCTCTTACCAATTATACTGACTAGAATTAATACTAATATAAATGGTAGTGGTTGACCAATGCAACAAG
The DNA here is from genome assembly GCF_019279795.1 of Protopterus annectens. Taxonomy (NCBI): domain Eukaryota; kingdom Metazoa; phylum Chordata; order Ceratodontiformes; family Protopteridae; genus Protopterus; species Protopterus annectens. Next base: position 725,853,171 of record NC_056737.1, read on the forward strand.
GCTTTCAGGAGCAGCCATAGTGTCACCAAATAAATATAAGTAAATATAAGTACTCTCAAAGGTTAAAATAATCTCTAAAAGACCAGCCACAATGAAAAGTTTAAATATATTTAATAATAAATAAATACAGAACATAAAAATACTAAATGTCTACATACAATATACACAAGAGTTTCAATCACAGGAAATATTCAAATAACACGGATGGATAGATTCACACAGATACTGCAAAACAGTACTTAACTAATCTCACTATATTTTCATGACTGATCTAAAGAATTACTATTCCCTGTTTACTTACTAAAGCAAGGCAAGATGAAGTGGGTGAGAGGTCTTCCTTCTTGATCAAGTTGCAAAAACAGATTGCCCTGAAACTTTTGACTCATCTAGTATTAAAACATCATTTCAGTGCTGGATTACAGGATGACATCACATACATCTGTTCATCTGACTCTGCTGGCATATGTTACACATCCACTGCCCTACTTTTCCTGGCATAGCTGGCAATACCACCCATCATCACAGATGGGACCTTGGTTTAATATCTCATCCAAGGATTGGCACACTGTGGAGTGCAACAGCCCCTCCCTTATGCTGTACTGCAGTGTCAGTAATGGAAAATGTATCCAAGTACTTAGTGTGGGAATAGAACCCACAGGCTTCTGATCTTCCAGCACCCTAGGTAAGTTTGGTATCTATTTAGCTACTAAGACTAGATGCACCCATATGTCTGCATTAATGAGGGTAAGCCTATGGACATATCATGGGTGTGTCAGCACTGGAGAAGAGGCAGGCCATTTTCGTGGCTTTAAGATTACAGGGGAAGACCAAGATAATGTCAAATCTTTTCTGTGTGCCCTTGAGTTGCCACTCTATATTGTCTGTAATGTGGGACTACAGAAATATTCAATAAGCAAAAGCTTGCAAGAAAGGCTGATGATTCACAGCCGACCAGGGTAAAACTGCTTTCTTACCTGCGTAAATGATGGATTTCTCCATTTGTCTCTCACCTTAATCAATTACTACATTATTTCTGATAGGGAATAAATGTCAACAACTCATGGAAAGTAGGGAAGCGAGAAAATAAATGTCTGCTCCCTGTGTGCATATACACATGTGCATGAACACACACACACACACACACACACACACACACACACACACACACACACACACACATACATGAGTCCCCTTTAGATGACCAAAGTTTTAAAACTTCAAATTTTATATGGCCGAGACCGGAGAGCTTCATACAGTACGGAACAGGAAATTTTCCCTTTTCCTCGCTGTAGTGTGATCTCAGGGTTGGTATATTTACATAGCAGGGGGTGTGGGGGTGCAGGGTTTCTTGCCCCCCTACAAAAATGTCCAGGAAAATATATTTGTTTTGTTTTATTTTTTCTTTGAGGTGTTCTAAGCTTTGAAACTTCGATCATATGGTCTCGGCCATATGAGATTCGAAGTTTTACAACTTCAATCATCTGAAGTAGATCACACACACACACATACACACACACACACACACACACACACACACACACACACACACACACACACACACACACACACACAGACACACACACACACATATATGCATACATGCAGACACAGACATACATGCATTCACACATACACTCAGATACCAACACATACATGCATACATGCAAATGCACACCTGCTCATACTATACATAGATGCATACATGAGCAAACATTTTCTTGTACACTTAAGTAAGTACCACATGCAGCACATTAATTCCCTTGCAGACATACACCTACACTCACATGCACAGTCACACATAACCTGCATGGCTGCATCCTGGAATAACATTTCCTAGGATCTGGGGGAAGAAAATACTGTGGCAGTGACATAAGGTATGCCCAGCACCATATCCTGGGCTTTGTCTCCAAAATGACCTACTGTGATCAGTGTACTACTCCAGTAAACAAACTTAAATTAATAAAATAAATGTCATCAGGTTATACTGTTTAATGAGCAAAGTGTTGAGGACTGCTGTTTTCAGAGATACAATGGAAGAAGATGCACAGGAAGACAATAAATGTTTGATGGAGTCACATGCTCACAAAGGATGTGTTTGTGATTAACTTTGGACATATTAAGAAAAGTTAATTAAAGAAATACCATCTTATTTTATATAGAGGTTCTGATTTTATTTATTTTTGCATAGTATTAATTTCCCTTTATGTAAGCAGCATATTCATTTACTCTGCCCTGACTTTGAAATAGTAGCTAGCACAGCACTAAAGAATTCTTGCCATTTAGATATAGGATAATATATACTATGCAAAATGAAATAAACAGTTTATGCACATACTCTGATCCTGTTTGCCTGTTTTTGTTAGCAACAGGCCATTTAGCATCTCCATGCCTTCTGCAGTATGATATTTGATTTAATAAGCTTGAATCTCATGCACAGTAGAGTACCTTCCCTATCCCTGCCCTGCTGGTCGCCATTTATATGAGGATTTCTGTAAAGGCATGAACTGGGAAATGAGAATTCTAGGGTGGGTGTTCTAACTTCTGTAATACATCATGACAGAATCGCAGCTGGGCATTGTCATAGTGCTATTGTGGGCTAGGAGCTCTGCAGAAGAGGAAACTTATCAGGGTACACTATTTTATTTATTTATTTATTTGTACTTGTTAACTGGAGCAGAGCACTGATTCACACAGACTTTTTTATGCATAAGCAGCTTGCTTAGAGTTACACAATAGGCAGATGTAGGCTGAGACTAGCAAACTCTGGACTATGGGAAACAGTACAGTAACAGTTCATAGCCTGTGTCGTGTCCTCTGCACTGTCAGACAGTCATTTAGCAAGGCATTTGCTGTGTGTATAAATTGCACTGTTTCTCACTGACATACTCTGAACTGAGATATGATGTCATTTTAAACCTGCTAGCTCTCTTTTAGTCCTGACAGCACATTACTTGGTTATACAGTAATATATAAGAGGATGACCTGCGATGTAAAGCCCCATGCAAAAATGGGGGGGGGGTATATATGAGTGATGCATAAATAATACCAACAACTAAATAGATTCAGTAAAATGTTAAACTGTTGTGAACATCTGAGTCCATTTAACATTTCTTCACAGGATAGAATCAATTACATTGTCTTGCAGTTCAGCTCAATCTGATTTCACACTAACTTACATTCAGCCCTTATATGGAAACATCTTACCTATTGTTTCAATACAACAGGATTTAACTGATTAATAATATTTCCATATTTGCAGACAGATAGATAGTGAATCTCAAAAATGACTTACTACAGAATTAAACAAAGAATGAAACTGTGTGATTCCTTATGGACTATACAAAAAATAGCCACATGAAGAGGGAGCACTGTATTTAAACAAAAGATCTTTGTAAAAAGGCAGCTAACTATTGCAAAATAACATTCATGAAAACCTGGTTAACATACAGCTTTATAACCCAAAACACTTCTGGAACAATGTGATCTTTCTGGCTTTAACATCCTTGGAGCTGCAGGGCTAGCAGGGCAGAACAGAGTGTAGCAGCTGACAGTCAGCAATCACATCCTGGGGGTGGCTAAGGATACTATCCAGAGCAGCACTGATTCCCAGAGGGGGGCTGGGTAGCTCTGTGACTCCAGCTGATGGATTATAAAAGATTTACACATTTCTTATGTAAGTGCCTTGTGACAATGCTTACAGGATGTTTACAGGCTCACTAGTCAGTATGTTCCCCATTGTTTTTGTTGGAGCCCCCACCTTCCTCCCACATTCAAAAAGGCATGTGGGCAGGTGACCTAGTGATGCACCAAACTGCCCCTAGGTGTGTATGAGTGTGTGTGTGTGTGTGTGTGCATGTGTGTGTGTGTGTGTGTGTGTGTGTGTGTGTGTGTGTGTGTGTGTGTGTGTGTGTGTGTATATATATATATATATATATATATATATATATATATATATATATATATATATATGCATACTACAGTGTAATGGTATCTCATTCAGGACTTATGCATGTTGTTTGCTAGAAAAAGCTCTGGGTTCCCATGTCTCAGACCTGTGTAAAGTCAGCACTGAAAATGTTATAAAAATGCTGGTAATAACTAATTGAAAACAAGAGTCATTGTTAAAAAAAAAGACTTAAAAACACGAACAATCTCACATAGGAAAACTGGTGTGAGTTTTATTCGCTTTTTTTCATTTTACATTTCTTGGTAAGATATTTACATTTCTTGGTTTATTTGCTTTATTCATTTGCTTCAGTGGTTAGATATTTACATGTCTTTGTATGATTTTTATAGGATGTAATTTAAAGGTAATTTTTATTTCTGCATTGAACAGTGATTTTTTTTTTAGGTACTGAAATTTATGAATGGTATGAAAAGGAACTGTTAAAATGTTACATGTTATTATTGCATGGTTAAATTCCCATAAATCAATACCTAACATGCATTATTGCAATTATATAGTGGGCCTATGCATGGCCAGTCTTCCTTCAGTGAAATGGCACCATAGGCAAAGTTCCCCATGCCCCCCCCCCCACTGCCCACTACTCCCTTGCACATATTCGCTGATGCTCCCTGTCCTCCCATACTGGACTTTTTTTCTACCTTTTCTTGCATTTTGTTTACCATTAAAAGGTTTTCTTTCATCCTTTTAACACACTGTAACTGTCCAAGACTGAACTTTAATAATTGTGGAGGAAAAAACTTAATTAATCCATGGGTCTGGGAGTCACTAAGACACCAGGAGATCAGGAGTCATGGGGCCCTAAATGCTCTGACATTTATTTTTACATTTTCTTTTAAACAACATTTTCATCCAGTAATGGCCTAAATAAAAAAAATATTACTAAGGAAAGAAACTCTGTCTTACTCTTCAACATCACTCTTTCCTGTATCCTTTCAATTTTTAAGATACCTTAAATGACTAAGAGTACACTGTAATAACTGTGAAATAAATAATCAACTTAAGCCAAAGGTGGGGTTTCTATTAGACTCCCAGAGGCCGTGGATGTTCTGAAGTGCATTCTAGAGCTTTTTTCAATATTTTGATCCAAATGAGGCCCTGAACAAAAACACAAGTTAGGAAATGTATTTTTTTTCTTTCATGGAAGAAATAAGTTGTGTCTGGCAAATTAGTAGTGCAGAATAAATTGAAAAGACAAATAGTGTCTGGGTAAAGTGCCTGCCTCTTAAACCCCTAACCCACTTTCTGTGTATTCCTCTGGTGTTAGGTTGAGATGAAAGTCATGGCAGAAATATCCACAGCCCTATATTTCAAATGATTGCTATTACTCAGGCATACAGTATAACTCCTCACTTCTACCGACAAAAAGGCAACTGTCTTCTGTATACCACTCTGTTGTCAGACTGGGTCAAAACTGAAAGAAAAAAAATACAGCACAGTAACATATTACAGCCTGTTGCTGGTAGATGTGTATAAACAGCATACCTCCTTATACCTATCCCCAAAAGATAGCTACCTGTGTGTGTGTGTGTGTGTGTGTGTGTGTGTGTGTGTGTGTGTGTGTGTGTGTGTGTGTGTGTGTGCGTGTGTGTGTGTGTGTGTGTGTTTGTGTGTGTGTATGTGTGGTGTTTAGGTATAATGAAATTTAATAATAATCACATGTAATTTATTCCAGCTTGTTGCTTCTAAACAGTACACTGCCCTTAGGCAAGCCATTAGAGACCTTTTGTGCACACCTGAAGTTTTTGAGGAACGTTAAAGAAATAATGATCACACTTTCCCCAGCCTTACACAAGCTATAGCAACCTTCTGTGCTTACCTCTGATGTTTTATTTTAGAGAAAATTAAAGAGCTAATGACCACACTATCGATTGTCAGATATATAAGCTATAGCACCTGTTTTTGCATACCTGTGAGCAGGGCCGGTTTTAGATTAGGTGAGGTTTAGGGCACAGGCTACTACTAAGCCTGTGTCAAAATCCACTTAAGCAGCCTGGGATGCATGTGTGCCACCAGTTCTCCAGAAGCTCTGAGGGTCTGACTTTTCTGGGATACATTTTTATGTATTACTTTTGAAAGAGAAATACTTGCTAACTGTTCTTTTTTTAATTGCTAACACGAGTTATGCATTTGTCTGGCTATATTGTGTGTATCCACAGATGAATATCAGAGATAGTATTTTTTACACACACACACACACACACACACACACACACACACACACACACACACACACACACACACTGTCTAAAACTTCCTCTGACAAACAAGGCCTATCACAAGAAGCACAAACTCACACACACACGCACACACACGCACACACGCACACACGCACACACACACACACACACACACACACACACACACACACACACACACACACACACACACCAAAATGTAACTGTCCAAGACTGCACTTTAATCATTGTGGAAGAAATAACTGAATTAAGCCTAGGGTTGCCACCTTTTCAAATGGCCAAAGTGGGACATTTTTGGTACAAATATCAGATTTTACAGGCCGACACATACCCACGGTCAGTAAAAAGGTTAGAACTTAAATTTTTTGCCTAAATAAAAGCTTATTCTTGTAGCATTTTAGTTGCTTATTCTGTTTCTTATAGCATTTAGGTATTTTAGATACAGAATAACTGTTTTATGCAACTATTACATAAAATATAGGAAATAATTTTGTCCTAAAATCTTAGGACATTTGCCATTTTTACAATTTTTTGTCAGGATACAACTGCCCAAAGAGGCACTGTCCCTCGCAAAGTGGGACAGGTGGTAACCCTAATTAAGCCCCAGGAGTCATGGGTCTCTAAATGCTTTGAGGTGCATTTTTAATTTTTCTTTTAAACAAACTTTTCAACCAAACACACACACACACACACACACACACACACACACACACACACACACACACACACACACACACACACACACACACACACACACACACTGCACTCTTAGTTACAGACAAATTAATGGAATGTCAATTCAACTATGTTGCTTTTTTGGTGTATTGGAGGAGACCAGAGGACTTGGACAAACTCACATAGATACAGGGAGAGCATGCAGTTTCCACACAGACGACCCAGCCATTAATTCAACCAGAGGCATGAGCTGTAAGATAGCAATATTGTTCACTGCATCACTGTGCCAGTGATGAGTTATTTTCATATGCACCCTGCTTCTGCCAGACCACCAAAGACAGACACTTGTCACATGCAGTGCTAATGTTTATGATGCAAAAGTGAAAGAAATTATGGCCAACTTGTTATTCTTAATTATACTGAAACCCCCACATGTGTATACAAGCATGAACCCTAGAAATATAGTTTTAGACTGACTTCAACAAATAAAATATACTGTGTGACACTATTTCTGCTACACCAGGTCAGCAACCGCTGTTTAACTGTGATCAGAGAACATCAGAAGTTAGTCATTTGCATCCACAGAAGGCTTCCATATTCATCAGTGACAGACACTTTACTAGCTGTGTGCACCTAATATGTCTGATTGTCATAGAAAATAATAATGGTAACATTAATAAAGTATTCCACCTTACTTCACATAAATGCACGCTAGTCTTGCAAAGCCAGATTAGTGACTGTTTAAACTGACCAAATGACAAAAGGGTCAGTTACTTTTATCCAGACAGCCCCACCCTACCCAGAAGTTATAGCCACTTATAGTTCCACTTCAGGTGCCAGATTATGATAAAATGATGGCCATGTAATGTATTTCAACTTTGTTCCACACAAAGATGGTTCACACATGAAAGCTTTCTAAGTTTCTTCACAGAAATCACATTAATCCTGCAAAGCCAGAATTATTAGCAAGTAAGAGAAGTTAATCACTCTCCTCTACAAACAGCCCTAGCAATTATAGCTACTTTTCATGCATCTTTATGTACTAGTCTTATAAAAAATAAGTAAATAATTAAGTATTTCAACTCCTTCTTGCAAGAGCCATGGGTAAGACTGAAAAAATTGGTAGCGGGGACAAAGGCCCCAAATCTTCTTACATGCTTAGAGAGTTGATGAAAAACAGTTTATTGCATAGCATGCATTTTCTGAAGGCTATGACATCTGATATTCATATATCTGTTTCACATAGGGACTACAAATCTCAATGATTTTCTAGAAAGCCACAAATTTTATGAGGAACAAGCCAAAAGTATGAGGTAATCTTAGGGACACTGCAAAATAAGGGACAGGTAGCAGGTTCCCTATCTGCTCTACAAATCTGTTCACTGCCTGTAGCTGGTTGTCTGTTAGGATTAAGAAAAATTCCCTTTGCTCTTGCCAGCTGGTGCTGATGTTCTCATCCATAGTGACTATCCACTTCTCTTTACCTCTGAATATTTACAGGTTATCTACTCCTTGCTTGTCACTGAATCAGGTAAATCATGGGATGGCAAAGAGCAGAACTCTCCATAAACTGATTGATCAAGTGCCCAGCACCCCCCATAGGGTGCCACAGCTTTGAACAGGGAAGCATCAGTCCATTCATTTATGTAAAAAAAGCCTTCCTGCCATGATTCCTTACTTAAAAAATAATAATAATAATAATAAAATAAATGGACGTTATAAAGGCGACTCTAACTGAACAGTGCCCTAGCAGCTTTTTGGATTACGCATGCATAAGGCTGGCTATGAGTGTATTTTTGAAACTTGTTTTTATTACTTGCTTTATTAGTGGATTACTTTTACGATTTCAGTCATGTGACATATTTTGACCAGTGAGATGACAGGATCCCATGACACTGTTATATAATTGCCAAGTAATCTGCAGATTGTCTTGTCTCACTGATTAAATTACTGCTAAAATGTTTTTGACAGTTTTCAGTGATATCTTGAGTTTACCTATTTCTGTGTTTACTTGATTGTCTGGGCAAGCAACAGAACAGTTTGATGGCAGTGGTCTAACTGGCTTCTACCTACAATAGAGCTTACTGTTCTCTGCTCACTAAATGACATCTAACAATGCCAGTGATAATGGGAAGGAATTTTTGGCACTTGTTTCCTCTAGCAGATCAAAGGAATTCTGACTCTTTTGTCTTCTCCCCCTCTAACCAATCTTGCCACCATCATCCCACTGAACAATTCCCAATTTTCCAAAGACAATTAGAAACAACAGAAAAAAAATATGCTTCATCCACAAGTATGACTTCTTTATAAAAATCTACCCACTATAGTTTGACACAATAGAGTACTTTAGAATAATACTGGGTTTCCCAATGGGTGACCAGTCTGGTAGTGTCTGTCCTGTACAAGAGAAAATTGTCCTTTATCTGAAAATGTGATTCATCTATAATTACACAAAATGGCCTCCTCTTCCACATGCAGCAATTACCCAGTCATACCCTACACTCATTCTACTTTACAAGAACAGTGGTGGTATTTGGTTCCAAATCTCAGTGATTCCATTCTTCTGATACTGCCAGTTTTCAAACCCACTAGTGTTAAGTTCTTGAACAGAAAACAACCCCATTTTACTTTAATAAAAAATAAGTCCATCATTTTCTCTCTTCAACACTCAACTCTTAGGAAATGCAATAATGTACTGAATTTAAACATGTCTCTCTGAGAATACTTACCAAAATGAAAATACCTGCAAGCCACATGCAGAAACTTAACAATATAACCTGGTACCTACTTTACCCTTACTTGTTTCCCACTCTTTTTTGTACCACTGCAGCTCCAGTTACTTACTGCATTTTAACTGTAGGATAGGCTAGGTCTTCTCCATAGATCAGTCCTGAAAATGGGATTTGTCTGCTGAAAACAGCTCAGCTAAAATGCCATTCCGTTAGTTGGCCAACTGTGAAGTGTGTACACATTTCAATGTTACTTTCTGTAAGTACTGTGCATTTATAACCATTATTTCACAATTTCTTAACATTTTAGTTTCACATCTTTGATGTAATCTGTGAGAGAAACATGAAGTTCTTTTCATTTCACTATTCACTAAACAGGACTCAGCCCCCTAGAGTCTACTCTGAGATAGGAGAGGGGACATTTAAGAGCCAGGGAAACTAAAAAGCACTGCATTCTGCTGAGATTGAACATTGTTATCTAGCAGTAACAAAAAGCATCCATCTCAGTCCATGTAAAAACAGTAATGCCTGGAATCTGTCTATTTCCTATAAGAGTTGGCTTAATAGGCAACACCTGAAAGGAATAAACCATGTCCAAAGGGCTCTGATCACTAGGATTCATGGCAGAATGCACAAGGCCATGCATTTAGTCATTTAGGTACTACAAATATCCCCTCAGATGAGTCAGACTATTAATCAGTTCTAACCAGCCATTGTAGTTACCTGTCAGCATATGCATATATATGTTTTAAACAGATAAATGGGATGGTCTGTTTAGACTTTTCAGCCACAGTCCAGGCTGTGATGCCCCTACACTGGCCCAGTAATCAAGGAGCCTCAAGCCTCACCACTTGCACCAGTGAGGGACATACACATTGGGAGGATGACAAGTACACACAAAGTAAAGTACAATTTATCTTAAGAACATACAGAGATCACAGTCAGTCTGGGGCTGATTGTTCCCTCTTTCTCCAGATCCCCAATAAGACTCCCCACTGGCACAGCTATAGAGTCCAGATCTCAGCTGAGTGGCCAAGCCAAAACCTCCAGCACCCTCTCTGTCCAACCAGTGCTTCATGTCCCTGCCCAAGTAGCTGACACACACACAAATACACACGCGCACGCACACACACACACACGCACACACACACACACACACACACACACACACACACACACACACACACACACACACACACACACACACACACACTTTAAGATTTAATTTTTAAACAAACACAAACACACACCTGGGAAAGGCCAGCACAGGTTTACTAGCTATGCCCCCTTCTGCCCAGACTATAAGATAGTACCAGCTGCCACCAGCCACTACTTATCAACTACTTTTAAGGCCCTTACCAAAGGGTGCCCAATCTTACTGTGTATTGTTACTATTAATCCAAATGGTACGTGTGAGCAAGACTTTCAAGGTTATTTAGGAGTGGCCTGTACAGTGTCACCAAATATATATGCAAATACCCTAAGAGCTTAAATATCTCTAAACAAGCCAGTTACAATTAAAAGGTTTAAATATATTTAATAACAAATAATAAAAGAACAAGACAATACTCAAACAACACAGTAACTGCAGAGTTCAGAATCACAGGATATATTTTTAAACATTGCAGGACAGTCTCAAATATATGCAAAAAACATCTAAACTAATATTTACTATATTCCTATCTATATCTAAAAGAAATTACTGTACCCTAGACTTACTTACAGAGAAAGGCAAATGCAGATGAGAAGTGCTAAATTGATGTTTCTAGGCCCAAGACAAAGTACAAAATGTCAGTCTCTCTTTCTCTGAGAGTTCTTAAATCAATATCACATTTTACTGCTGGGTTAGCCTGGATGACATCATTTTTGTCACCTGCCTTCAGTTCCCAGGCTGACCAGATACTAACATCTCTGTGTTAAAAATACTTATCCCTCAGATGTGCAGCTGCTAGGAAGTCACAGAGCAATAAAAACACTTAACATTTTAAATCTAGTAATTATTTCTGTTTCAAGACAATAGAAAGAAACTTCTAGCTCTAGACATCCTGTCTCCTTCAGTGAAACTGAGAGATAAACACAATCGTAAAACAATTTCAACTTATTTTCTTAGAGTTTTGCAAGTTAACTCTGTATGTTCCAGCTTCTACTATTAAAACATGCATTTGCACAGGTATATAGTTTATATACATTTTTGTTCTTTTCCAGTAGGGTACACTATCGTCACATCCTGGAAGCTCAGTACTGTACAAACCCTGTTCAATACACACTTCTGCACTAGTAGTTTAATATACACATAACATATAGTTCTCTTACATTTGTAAGACAAGCATATGAATCATATTATTATTCACTAATGACATATGATTATTTACAAAATTCCAGACAGCTGGGCTGGCAGTGTCACAATTCTATATAAATCATATTAATATTTTCAAGTGGCACATAATTATTTACAAAATTCCATATAGATGGACTGGCAGTATTTCCTTGGTGTCACACAGGCCACAAAGGTAAGTACAACATGACACTTTAATGTAGCCAGATAATCAGCATGCATTTGGAATGGTACAGAAGGAAAAAGCCATGACCAAGCTCCAGTCATTTACATAGGTTCTAGCAACAGGCTTAACATGCTGGAGTAGTTTGTAGTATACTGGGGGCCAAACCACTAAGAGTGAGTAGTCGAAATTAACTCACTTACCCTAGGGAGGGGGTTGTGGCAAGACCTCAGTGTTGAGCACCACCTGTAGGAGGACAAGTTAATCTCAGTAATAGATTGCAGGCAGGTCAGAATACCAGGCTTACCAAGCAGTATACAGCATTGTGGCACATTTGGGTGTGTGGAAGCACATGCTCAACACCAGTATTAGAGATTCTGCATTGTCAGAATATATCCTTCCTGACCAAATAAGATGAAGCAGTTATGATAGCCATCATGTAGCTGTCAATCATTTCCCACTGTAATTAACTAACAAATAGGATGGGAAAATAAAAGGGATAGTTAACTTCCAATGGGGTAGAGAAGGGGCTGATGGTTAGTTGGGAATGATAGAAAAAGACATGGGAAAAATTAATTGCCTTTATTTTGAACTGCCCTTCAAGTGGTGCATTTTAGCAGTGAATGCTGAATGTCATTGCTGACCAAACTGCCATCTGAGTGTGTGAAAAAGAACTAGCTCAGGGCAGTAAGTCTGTTGCACAATGTAATTTGTCAGTAAAGGTAAACACCTGTTGGGACCATTTGTGATAAAGATTGCACCTTAGTAGGAGAAGAAAATGTGAGCTCATTGCATACAGTATGTGGTGTCTTCACATCCTATCTGTGGAATCCACCATCATAAACTACACCACTATCATTGCATAATTCCATTTTAAAATAAAACATTACTCAGAAACTGCACAATTACCATTCAAAATGAAAATGTCGATTGACTTCCTATGAGGTCAGTTTAATGATAGGTAGTCTGACAGTTTGGTCTAGAATTCTAACTGACTATGTTGTATGCCTGATTTAATGTGAGCTGGCATACTTATAACTTTCCAAATTTTCACTACATTTTCATTTATGTTCTTAGCATGCCTAACCCAAGATCTATAATGCCATCATTATAATATGTCATCCCAAAAAACAGTTCCACAGGCATGCTATAAAATTACTTTTGCTGAATATACACACACATATATATATATATATATATATATATATATATTTTTTTTTTTTTTACATTTTTTTTTTATTTAGTTTATGAAACAATGTTACAAGATTAATATGTCAAAAACAGGACTCGGGGAATTTATCACTTTGGTAGATTCTCAAAGCATGTTGATTTGAAACTGAGAGCATAATGTAATAGTTGCCTTTTCTTAGGTCCAGGCCAAAATGCATGTTTCCACTTAAAAAAAGAGGATTTTTCTGTTAGTGTGTAATATCAGTCTTAATGAATACATTGTATGATAACATTGTCAGGTTAAACCTGTATGCATTTCAGGGTTCAGTTCTCCTCTGTGTTTAGTTATATATTTGTGACTTTGAGCAAATTACTTAACTGAACAGTGTTCCTGGGTCAGCTCTGAAAAGAGGAACCTTTGCCTAGTAAGCTTACATCATCAAAAAATAATTTAATAAATAATCAATTAAATGTTTATACTTGGCGGAATTCATGTGGCAATAGCTGGGTGAAATTTAATGGCAATATTGTTGAAAAGTGCCAAAGCCTTGACTCTGCATTTAATTTAGTGCCTACAACCTTGCAAAACTTCAAATTTTGCATTTTGTATTGTATTATATTAAAAATTGTTAGTAAAAAGTTTTTTTAGTAAGTTTCAATATAATTTCTCATAACATACAATATTATAACCTCTTGACATCACTTTCAGAGTATATGAATGTGATAGCTGTAATTTTAAGACTCCATGCTAACATGCATTTTCATGCTCCAAAGGAATTATTAATCTGCTCTGCTAAATCACATTGTTTACATAAAAGCAATACATTATGGCTATATTTATTAAAGAGGATCATGAAAAATACCCTGTTGAAGTTTTAGGGCAAAACTATTAATAACTGCCACTTATGAAAAAACATTTCATTAAAGAAATGCGTTGCTGAAATTTTGGCAGTGTTTTTTATGAATGTAGCTGTCATTTACCAAGCTAGTCCTAAATGCATTCTTTGCACCTCACAATAAGATTTTTATTATCTAGTTACTAGACAGCCATGAATTTTAATTACAGTATGATCACGGTTACTGCTACTTCTCAGGTAAAGATTCAAAGGTACACTGTACCACAAAAATTATATTTTGTTTAGCTTACAAATTCAGTTAAATCAGTTGAATGGCTTTATTTTTTACAGTTTGTTGATGCTTCATCGTGGAAAGTCTGAACTGACATTTTTAGGCCATAAATAATATATAATACTAGAAACGTAAGGTAGCATTTATCCTAGTAAAGAAAGACTTTCTTTACTGTTCAACAATCTAACAACAATAGGGCATTTCTTCACATATCCCATAATAGTGTTACTCTATTTATTAAGTTAGTTATTTGTTAACTGTGTAAACCTAGTAGGCATAGGAACAGCTGATACTTTGACTTGGGAAAATTAAATGACTCACTTATGGTTACTTAACAGGTAACCGAAGACTGAGGGAATGTAACCTAGGCCTATGACATAAAGCTTTTGGTAGTGTGCAGCCTTTGCCCTCTGCTTTTGTCAAAGGAGATTTTGCTTTCACTTTTTTCATGCATTAAAGAGTTCTTATAAAAAATGTGGGCAATAAACAATAACTACTGAAAACAACCACATGTAAGAGTGTGTATTTAGAGAAAATGATCAGATTTAAATGAGACGTTGCCTGATGGACAATACAGCAAAGATAATATTGCTGGAATCTGCTTTTAGCAAACATTAACCTTTTTACTTTTCACTACTGTTGTTTGACTCTCTCTCTCTCTCTCTCTATATATATATATATATATATATATATGTGTGTGTGTGTGTGCGTGTGTGTGTGTGTGTGTGTGTATATAAGAGTCTACTTTGTTTGATAGAAAACACATTTCACTGAAACTCATTTAGCCGAAGCCTCATTTCACTGAAAATGAATTGCCTGAGCACAATTCACTGAAAGCTCACTTCACTGAAAGCTCATTTAACTGAAGCTCATTTCGTCTAAACAAGTATTTGCCCTGTTCCCCACTGTAGTTCGATCCTGAGTTAGCATATATAGTAAGGGGGGTGGGGGTGTAGACCCCACCTATTTTAAATGTTGTAAACTATAGACATGGATTCTTACAAGTCAAATGAATAACTTTTTCCAGAAAATAATATATACCCAAACTATGTAGGGGGCTATGCCCCCCATACTCCCCAATGTGGGGGGCTGTGCCTTTACAACCCTAGCCATAGGATTACCCTGGCATAGTGCCACCTGACCTTAGTTCCCAGTGCCTCTGTCGAGTAGAGCCACTGGAGTTATCCCTGGGGTGAATTTTCTGTTTCCCATCTACTCATCAAGATTTCTCTTGAAGAGGGTCAGCAAGGTGCTCTGCTTGACATGTATGGGAAGTCTATTCCATAGCATGGGCAGTGTCTGGGTTATGAACCTGTCCCTCTACCACGTTCTGTTGATTGTGGTAATGAGGTTGAGGTCTCTGGAGCGTGTGGTGCAGAGGGATTGGGATTTCTTTAGATGTAGCATTTCTAACAGAGCTGGGTCAGACATGGCTTTGTATGTCAAGCAGAGATCGCCTCTAAGTAGGTGATATGAGACAGAATAGTTGGAGTTTTTTTAGTCTGTCCATATAGGACAAGTGTTTAAGGCCTAGGATCCTCTTTGTGAGTTACTTTTGCGGCCCTCTCCAGTTGTTGCAGGTGTTTAGTGAGGTACATGCCAAATGGGGCATTGTACTCGATGATTGGCCTAATGAGGGAAGAGTAGAGGGAGACAATGACCTCTTTCTTCCAGGATGCAAAACCCTTGGTAATGAAATGTGCCACACAGAAGGACTTTCTGACCACAGTGGCAATGCGGTGGTCAAAAGAGAGGTTGCTGTTAACCTGTGTTCCCAGATCTCTTTTAATTAGCTGAAAATAGCTTTCAGCAATAGTTTTTATTAGTTGAAAAAGGCTTTCAGCAATATTTTTTGAGCATATTGTCTGTTGAACAAATTTTGCTTGATGAATCATCACAGAGCCTGCATTTAATATCCGTAATGTAGATTCTCTTGTTTACAACCAAATTGCCACTGTAGTTCTTTACCATTTATAACTACTTTTCATTATCTTGATTTGATTCCTAACAATTTATAGACATTCCTATATGCATTAGCTAAAACAACATTTGGAATACAGTGCAGAACTACTGAATTCTTTCTCATTTCTTTAATATTCATAGTACTTACATTTGTTAATCACAAGTTTTGAACCACTGCTTCAACACACTGTATCCAGTGCAAGGCAACATTTGCCAGTGATGAATGCTTTGTAGATTGTGACAGTAACTCAAACGGGCATAAAAGAGAACAATCTGTTGCATGATCCTTATTTTTGATCTGCATACACAATGCAGAGCGACAGCACACAGAAAATAGAAACACAGAACACATATCAGGTGATGCATCATAGCAAACTATGCATGAAATAAGCTCTGACACTTCCTTTGGGAGCAATTAAGGAACAGGAAAAGATCTTTAAATATGATGCAAATGTTATGACCAAATGACTCATCAGTTAACTTCAGAGCAATATAGTGGTCTCTACAAATACACAACAAAGGTATTGTGGTGCCACAATAAAATCTTCCTAACACTGCAACTAAAATCTATTGATAATACAGACATCTTACTCACCTTTCTGATAGTTGTACTATGTCTATAGACATTAGAAGTACATATTTTAATTGATGTTGTTGTTGTTTCCCGTTGTAATAGTAGAGCAGCCAAACTGACAATGTGAGTTGCCTGCATATTTTGTGGTAGAAAACCATCTGTTTATGGATACATATACCATGTTTTCAATTTGCTTTGTAATGGTTGTAAAATATAATCCAGTGTGGTATGCTTGCAGTGCCCTGCTTTCACTGCATTCTCACTTACACTTTATGGATGGGTGGCCCTATCCATCAGAACTGCAGAACAATCTCTAATTTTCACTGGGGTTTACTGGGTCTTAGTTCACAAGAGCTGCCAACCACAAGTGCATTATTTCACATTCACTGGATTTTTGACTTAACATGGTTTGCATTACATTTCTATAGGACAATTATGCCAGGATAGTTAATCTACTATTCAATGATTTTTTTTTATCCAAACTTGAGAATATAATTTCATGCTGATATGTCTGTGGGTGATATAAGGTCTAATCGTCATTGGGCTTCTGTATTCATTTGCTGTGATTGTGAGTAAAGGGGAGACACATATTAAAACTAAATATTACATTTATCTTATAGTTCTATGAATAGCTATGGTATTTTACTTTATGTGAGACTGATTTTGTTAAGTGTTCAGTGATTAGAATAGGGGCTCGTACTGAATCACACTACTTTATGTAAAAACTCATCAATAATTAATGCCAATAGAAATAGAAGCTATACAGTGCAGGCTGGTAAGAAAGTTGCAGAAAGACACCATTTGTCTGAGGTGGGGGTCAACTCAAACAGAGGTAACAAAGAGGGGGAGAGGTAAAGGGATGGGACTAGGGTGAGATAGGGACAGGAGAGACTGAAATGGTCAGGGGTATGGTCTAGTAGGCTATAGTGAAAAGAATAGGTCCAGAGGGGTCCAGCCTTTTCTACCATAGGAACACATGATGGCTTTCCCCATATGACCCATCCCCTTGTAACAGCAGAGGGTGCAGAGAGGAAAGGCAGATAATTGGGCTGAAGTGATCAGAAAGGGTACCTGTTTGCCCAAAAGAGTGATTGCTGTAGGGTCAAGAAGGAATTTCCTGTTTTCCCATCCACAAGATTTTTCATTTTTTTCTTTTTGCCTTTTTTAGTAAATTCAGGCTAGGTACTGGAGGTTAGGCTGTCATAGTCATGCACATACAAAGCAGGATTGGTAATAGATACCAGTGAGTTTGATCTTGGTAGTATTATGGCATAATATTATTTTTTTACATGCACACAAGTCACAACACAAATTTTTTTTTACATGCTCATTGCATTTGTTTTATTGATGGGAATCTAATTTGTATTTTTTTCCTTTTAAGTTGCTATAATTTATTTTCATCTACTACTGTGTGATATGAGACAGGGTAATGCCTATTCGGAGATGTGGTATCACCTAATGATATGTAACTAGTTGTATGTATTAGGTTTCATAGGTTCATAGGTTGGTACTAGGCTATCGGCCCTAGGGTCTATACAAGCCTAACCATAACAATTCCCTGGGTATTTCTTCCCACGATATTTACTACTCTGGACCCCTGTCTAGCAGGGCGACTGACATGATCCCCGGGGGGAATTTCCTATCTCCCATCCAATCATCAAGGTTCTCTTTGAAGAGGGCCAAGAAGGCGCTCTGATTGACATGTATGGGCAGTCTATTCCAGAGTATGGGGAGTCTCTGGGTCCGGAACCTATCCCTCCAGCATGTCTTGTTTATTGTGATGACAAGATTTAGATCCCTGGAGCATGTGACTCTGAGGGATTGGGATTTCTTTAAGTGGGGCATATCCAACAGCTCAGGGTTTGACATGGCCTTGTATGTTAAGCAGAGATCGTCTCTGAGTAAACGATATGCCACAGAGTATAGCTGGAGTTTTTTTAGACAGTCAGCATATGGCATCTGCTTTAGGCCTGTGATTCTTTTAGTGAGGTATTTCTGTGGCCTTTCCAGCTGTTGCAGATGTCTTGTGAGGTACATACCAAACGGGACATTATACTCTATAATGGGATAAATGAGGGATGAGTACAGTGGGACAATGACCTCCTTTTTTCTGGATGAAAAGCCCTTAGTGATGAAATGTGCCACATAGAAGGATTTCCTGACTGTTGTGGCGATGTTGTTATGGAAAGTGAGACCACTGTCCACCTGTGTCCCTAAGTCTCTCATCACACTTTCGATGTTTAGTGTACTGCCACCTATGTGGTAATTCATGGGTACATGTTTTTTTTTTTCCAAAGGTGATAACTATACATTTCTTGGCATTAAGCTTGAACCCATGACTCTGGCACCAGACATGT
Organism: Protopterus annectens; assembly: GCF_019279795.1. Lineage (NCBI taxonomy): Eukaryota > Metazoa > Chordata > Ceratodontiformes > Protopteridae > Protopterus > Protopterus annectens. Next base: position 725,872,426 of record NC_056737.1, read on the forward strand.
TTCTGTAAGGCCCTTTTGTAGAATATCCACATCATTTGGGAATTCAATAATAGCTTTGGAGAGTGCAGTTTCTACCTGTGTGGCCGTGATTACCGGAATTTGGCAATCTTTTGGTATTGAGATGGGTCCTTTAGGGAGTGAGAGGGGGGTGAAGTTGGCACTAAATCGATCTGCCAGGATATTGGCAATATCCTTGGGATCATAATGCCATTCTGTTGAAGCCCAGAGCAGATCTGAGCATTGCCATTTAGATTCTTGACATAACTATAGAATGCCTTGTGGTTGTCTTTGGAATCTTTGGCAATTTTATTTTCGTAACTAGCTTTTGAGGATTTTATGAGGGATCTCAGCTTCTTTCTGAGGCTGGTGAGGGAGTTTTTTGCATCCTGGGATTTTCCTCTTTTCTGCAACAGTTTCTTCCTTCTGTTGTATAGTTTGTTTATAGCAGGGGACCACCAGATTGGCTTCCTTTTTTTGGAGAGCATCTTGGTTCTATTTGGGATGGCATGATTCATGCACGAGTGGAAATGTTCGTACAGTGCCTTAGTGTAGGATTCTGTTCTTGTAACTGTAATGTATTTTGTATTGTTGGTTGTTTTTTTTTTTCTGATATTTAATAAAATCATTTTCATAAGATGGGAGAGCTTGACATTTGGTATAAGGAGAGCTGTCCCCAGTCTCCGATAATTAAGATAATTATGAGCAGGGAAGTCTGATAAACTATGCCACCTTCTTTTTATGTCTGTTAAGTTCCAAGGCATTAAAGAATCTTCTTCAGTGGCAAATTTAGAGAATATTTAGAGAAGATTTAAGAGAGAATGGGCTCTCTCTATCATTGAGAAAAAACAACTGATCATTTACTGCAAAGTACAGCTCATACAAATGTATATAGCAGTTGTTTACAGCACTTTTTAAATCAGAAGCTAATGCAACAACAGACTTTTTCTAGACTCAGATTACTTGTAAGGTAAAGTTAAGAGTAAAATACTTTTGAGGCAATTAGTATTTTATTTCTGAATGCAGTCCCATGTAGTATAATAATGTGACATTTCATGCTTTGCATTTTTAGAGTATTTATTGTTGACATGCCCTTTGACATACATAGATGGGTTTCGCATTCCAGGTGATGTGTAACCTTGGGAACTGCTAAACTTGAACTCATCTTGATACGTTTGTTTTCCAGATAGAATCACCTCTGAATTCTGAGATATACCAGTGTAAGGAAGCTAAAATAGAAAGTGCCCTAGCCAGAACTTGTCCAGTTAGTAAAACAGGTCTGTAATACTATCACTGTATTTCAGAATGCACCACAAACTTTACTGTAACTATTCTGACCAGAACTTTATAAACATTTTGGCAAGATATATGTATGTTTGTATTGATCTACTGATTTGAAATGGGCTACGGAAACTTAGCAAGGAAGACTATCAAACAGCTTGTAATTATAATTAAAGGAAAACTCCACCCTCCACTGTAGTTAACCTAATCCCAGAGTAACCTTCTCTACCTATATCATTCTGATGTTATTTAGTACCTAGAAACTTTTTAATGCCTTTTAGTTTCTTTGCATCTGTTTTTTCCCTTACCACAAACCATGCAGGTCATACATTTTTTTTACCTGCTCAAATCTTATATTGTTTCAGAAGTGTCAGGCTAGATATAATATTCCAGGTCTACTTCAGATCACTGAAATCCCATTTCACTGACTTTCATTTCACTGAGACCAAATCACCTAAATTTCACAATACCGACAACTCATTTCACTGAATCTCATTTCACCGGCAGATTACAATGCTAAATTTCAAAAGACTAAATGAGAAACCATAGACAAACACATTCACAACACTAATGACTACAGCTTTCCACAACTTAAAAACTACTTACTTATCTTCTTAACAGAAACCAAACAATATAAAAACAAAGTGGGGGCTAGGCCCCTCACACCCCCCAGCATGGGGGACTGTGACCCCAGCCCCCTAAGTACTAAATCCAGGATTGCACTATAGTGGGGAAAAGGGCATATACCTTTTACTTGCCTCACAATACTCTACGCATTGCCACTACTGCTGGGAACGCACAAAACATTCGCTATATTACTTTAGATACTTCCCATACAAATGTAAAGATACATACCCACATTTGAAAACACTACAACACCACTTTCTGCATTACTATCAGTATTCTGACACTCAGCACTATAAGTTACAGAAATTCTTTCTATCACAAACAAGTTAAAGGCGAATAGAAACACACTCTGTAGCTTACAATTCAGCGAAATGAGATTTAGTCAAATGAATTTTCAATATTTTGAAAATTAGGTGATTTAGTCAGTGAAATGAATTTCAGTGAAATGGGATTTTAGTGATCTGAAGTAGACCCAATATTCCTGAAGTTAGTATGTTTTCAAGTTAGTTTTTTTTTGTATGTTTTTATGGGAAGAACAGGGATAAGTTACATTTACAAACTGGAAAGTACTTTCATTTCTGGCCAGTGCAATGTAGCTTTCATGTATAACAAAAGGATGGTCTGACAATAAAATAAGATAAATTCCTCAACTACTAGAACAGTATGAAAATAAAACAAAATGAATGCTACAAACTATACCATATTTTTCAGGTGACAATTTCTGCCACATATAAACAGCAGGGTTGTTATACTAAACTGATAAGTTTGACACTTCAGGAAGAGTACAGGGGAAAGTCTGGAAAGGTCTGGAAACTTGTTAAGGACTACAGGTTTGACTGTTTTAGAAAATACTGTTATTTTGGCTCTGCTGATCTGAAGAGGATTTTACTATAGAAAGTATCCTGCATTTAGCAGAAACTTGGGTAATTCAGTGAAAAAGAAAAAAAGTATGACAGTTTCTAGAGGCTATGTAGTCACTGAGTGAAACCATGCATCCTTATTTTTAAGATGACTCATATAAAGGAGCACAAATTGCACTATGGGATGATAAATGCTTACGAAAACAAGACCACATCAATATGGCAGACCCCACAATGGCCATTTTTTAGGTAAAAGAAAGGGAAATATAATTGATTTTGGTGCATTAGTATCAAGATATAATAAAAAAATGTTTTTGTAGTTTAAGGGTGGAGTTCTCTTTAAATAGATAAACATATACTTGAAACAAACAGGCAGCTAAAAGAAATGTAATAAATTGATATATGGAACATAAGAGGCAGCAGTGTAAACTGTGAAGCAGACAGTAAACAGGTAAGTGGAACATATATAGCAAGCACTTTCTAAATAGTAAAGATATAAGTGGGAAGTAATAATCAACAGAGTCAACTATTAAATGTATGATGAACAGATAAGTGGAGCAAAACAGACAGCAAAAACGGCTATGAAGCAGATGGTGAATAGATAGCTAGAAACAGGAAAGAAGCACATACTGGAAAATCTTACCTAATATGATGTGCTAGAAAGATAATGCATGTTGATTAATGAACCTTTGTACATTTATTTCCCTTATATGTCCAACAACAACAGAGCAATTTTGGGGGAATGACATTGTTTAAAATGTTAATGGACCTGGTTGAAATTTAAAATGTATGATTCTACAAATGTTAGGCTTGTCCTCAGAGCTGTGGTGAGAAGGCAATTACCCCCCCCCCCCCTCCACCGCCTTCATAACTTCTTATTGTCAGGCAGAATAATTAATAAACATAGTTAAAAGATACCTGCCATTCCATTTAGTTTCCAATAATTGGCAATAGCCAATAGGGTGTTTACAAGAATGAATTGTGCACTATGAAAAAAATGCTTATTCTCTCATGTTGCAACTACATCATAAACAAGTCAATAAAAGTTGCAACAAATGCACAAAACAATCTATTTTTATTGTTTCTGCAAGGCTGTGTGTGTTCCAGATGGCATTTCCTCTTTACTGCTCAGAAAATCACCTCCTGCATAGCAGGCTGTACCTTTCTCTCTTGTTCCAGTGCTTTTACCTTTGACATCTTTCCCCGTTGATTTTACTTTTACTGAAAACAGCTGTGGTATAATGCTTTTCAGACAAAGTATTCCCTATAAAAGTCAGAAACCATCGAAGGCAGAAGCTGGCTGATTATTCTGCTTAAATCCAAAATAATAATTTGCAGATCAGTACAGTGAAGCAAAAACAAGGGTAACAGAGAAGGAGTTCATTCTGCAATGGAAAGGATCAAAGCAGCGCGGAGTGTAAAGGACAAGGAAAGGAACCTTATGAGTTACCACGGATACAGGAAATGACAACTTAAGCCTCCTAGGGAGCTAATGCAAACCTCAACTTCTTTACAGAAATATGAACGATGAAATAGTAGAAAGCATATTTAGAATAGTACACAAAAGGGGTGAAGTTATTTTTGTTTATTAATCTAAATTTGCCAGATTTTGCCTGAAGTGGGAGATGTAGCTCCTTTGTAGACTGCCATCATTCTTTTTGCTCTGCAGAGTCTATACTTCAGACATCTTTCTCTCTGAACAAGCTCAACAGAAAACAGTGTCAGACTTGGTATATATAAACTGGGAGGATGAGGGGATTCATTATAATGGGACAGTTGTCTGTGGGTGATTCTCTGTAGTTTTATTTTAGCAGCAGATTGTGACCTTGGCAATTGCCATAAAGTGAGTTATACTTCAGTACACCATTTTTGACATTTTGTATCTCTAATCCTAAGTAACTGAAAAGCTCCAGCAGTACTGGTGTATTTTTAACAGGAAGCAGTTTCATTTTTTAATTGGTCTTCTAGTAGAATGGACTGGCACTGATGAAATAACCCTTTTAGCCAGTTCTGAATAATAAGACTCTCTGAAATGCAGTCTAGGTATTTATGTATATTGAATGGATCTAGTTCAAGGATTCATGCCCTAGTAGCTCACGACACACTTGCTCACTGTCACTTGATCTAAATTACACGTACCCTAACTCCCACTAGCCCGATCTGAGCTAATTACCAAACCTTCCCACCACCCAACTCCACTGAACTGCACAGTCACACTGGAGGCCTAACTCTAACCATAAAACTTCCTCCTGGTATCTACCCTAACCATAGCACTCCTCACCTGCTCTCTAACCCAAAATCTGAAATTACTCTCTAAATCTAAAAATCTACTCCCCCTTCCATAAACTTTAGGTTGACAATCACTCCCTAACCCTAAAACTTCACCGTATACCCTAACCCTAAACTCTCCTCCCACTTCTTAAACCTAAAACTCCCCTCTTGCTAACTAAACATAAATTCTCTATCCTGCTCTCCAACCCTAAAGCTCATGTCTCCCTAAACCTAAATTTCACTCCCACTAGCTGCCCAAAACCTTCAACTGCACTCACATTTTTTCCCCATGGCTGACACACTGACATTGCTCAAACTCAGCTGTGTGTTCAGCTCCACTCTCTCTGTCTTCATGGCCGCTACGCTTTTCTTGAACAAGTAGACAAATTTCAGCAGATGCAGCTGGTTGTATGAGCTACAAGATGCCAAACCCCTAGGTATGAGGGAGGTTTAGTGACCAGTAGGGGAGTTTTAGGTTTAGGGAGTGACTGAGGACTTTAGGTTTAAGGAGGGGACCTTTAGAGTTAGGGTATAGGAGGGAAGTTTAGGGTTAGAGAACAACCCATACTGAACATCTAACTACTAAAAGATCTTGTGTTTAGATGTAGGGCTTTATGAGACATGTGCCAGTCAGATAATATGTCTCTTAGTAAACCCATTCAGAAATTTAAGATATGCAAAAGCAAGCATACTGATCTCCAAGATGCCAACTTTGACAAAAGTGGTACTGAGTGTGTTAAATACCAGATGAGTAGTAGGTAAAGATAGAGGAACAATATACAATGTGAAGACAAAGCCTGATCATTACCATTTTGGAGACTCAGTAATAAACTTAAAACAAACAAAAAAAAAACTTCTAAATGAATGTTCAATCCACCATCAGCACCAGGAAATAAGTCCATATGGTTTTACTTCTACTGAACATCCTCTTGGGGAATGCTGAATGAAAATGAAACAGCTGGAGTTTGTCTGCACACTGTAGGTGGTGAATTGGACATTAATTAAATGCAGATTGCTGAATAAATGCATTTTTTAGCCTATGAGGGTATTTTAGTGGAAGTAAAACCAAATGTCGAGTTGCTTCCTGTTGCAAGGGGTTGATCTGAAGATTAATTTATAGCAATTAATTGAAAGTATTTTTGAGTCTCCAAAGTAGTGTTTTTTTCCCAATATTTTGAAACACTAAAGTAATGCAGTAGTCCCTTATTAATTCATTTTTTAATCAAATCTATTGTCACAGAAGGAACAAGTATTTATGTGATAGAAATATAGTAATAACAACTGTAATAAATCATTGTAGCTATCATAAATGGATAAAAGAAAAGTTAGGCAGTGTTCAGAAATGACAATAAATGTATGGAAATAAGACAGATAACTATGTATTTTAAACCAGAAGGCAGTAGGAAAGGTAACTGAAACATGAAAGCCACAGTGCCAAAATTATGATACTACCTTTAGCGTGGATATGAACAATTCTGTAGTTCTACTTTGGAGGAAAGAAAGATTAAAAAGACAAAATATCTGTGAATTAATATAGCAATAACTGATGAAAGATGTGTGGTATATTGAAAATTTACCCACAGTTGGTGTGGTTTAATTATGAGAGTGAAGCCCAAGTGATTACACAAAGCCAACCATGGGTAAATCTTCACTATACCAAACCACGGAGTCAATTATTGCTATTATGCAATGACTGTATAACAATGCTGTGGTGTACTTCTGCATTGTTTCCCAATTCTGCAGCTTTGTTGATGTACTGTGTGTGTATATGGGACTTCCATCCTCACCTTTACGCAGTACATCAGTGGTTTGGAAAGCAAGCAATGGGGATAGGATGAACTCTGTTGCTTATTTATTTATTTATTTATTTATTTGGGGGGAAATAGTATTCACTTGCAAATTGTGGTATAGAAAGCAGGGACCTGGCTTGGGAGACCCAGCAAGTGGGCATGAGAAGCGTGTTATACTTTGTTTTATTTGCTCTTTTTGTGGATGTATGAGGAAGGGAGCAACAGATGTTTTCGTGCACCCTGTTGTGAACAAGAAATATGTTTTGGATGTGTTTGCCAATTGTACCACTGCGAGGGTGGTTTGTCTTTCATTCTGCATTGCTTCTTGGGCATTTTACATTGGAGAGACTAGCTGTGGATTGAAGGACAGGATTTGTGTTTGTGCCAGAAATAAAGAGATGTGTGCAAACTAATGCTTTATTTAAACATATTGAATCCAAGGGACAAAATCATACTTTTATACTTTTTGGTATTACAAGTAATACATCCATCAATTCATTTGGGGATATTGTAACCAAGATCTAATGCATGCCTACCACATAACAATAGAAAAAAAAGTCTGTCCACTCAATGATACTTTAATAGCTGGACTTTTTCCATTGGTATACTCTTGATTTGCATGCTGGTTGGGCTGATCAATCAACATGCTTGTTTTCGAAAGTTAATGGCCAGTCATTGTATAATATAGCAATAACCAATGACATGGGTGTGATATATTGAAGATTTACCCATGGTTGGTGTGGTTTCATCACGAGGGCAAGCCAGACTGATTAAACAAAGCCAACCGTGGGTAAATCTTCAATATACCATACCACGGAGTCAGTTACTTTTTCCATTGGTATATGCTCAGATTTACAATGGGCACACTGGTAGGCTTGCCACCTATCCAGTATTTTTCCGGACTAATCAGAAATCAGAATGATTGTCTGGCAGTTCGGAAAGCACTGTACAAACTCTGGTAATCTATTTAGAGGCATGTACAGAATGCCAGAGTTTGTTAAAAGGCAAGCTTTGTCTTTTTTTTTTCACAAAAAAGCATTGCCAAAGCAATGCGGTGTAGTCTAAGATACTCTACAGCAACAGAAAAGAGTTATGCAACCTAGATTAGGTATGTAAAAAAGGACTTTATGGGATGTTCCACCCTAATGATGTATATATTTTCATCATAAAATGGGCGTGGATATGGGTGGAGATGGGTTGGGCCTGGGTGGAGTCACAGGTAGTACAGGAGGCATGGCTTCAGTCCGGTTTTCAGCTTCGCAGGAGGTGGCAACCTTACACACTGGTTGGGCTGACCAATCAGCGTGCTTATTTTGGAATGTTAATGACCAGTTATTGTATAATATAATATAAGTGTGAAAACATGGACAGAGGAAGACAGATGAAGAATATTGTAATCTGTAAAGGACAAGAGAAGGATGTGTCTACAATGAAAAAATGTTCTGTACTGCAGAACTGGTACTAGCCCATTAATAATAAAAAAGATAGCCTCAGTATAACTTTAGGTACACAAATTAATTGGATGTGATAGGGATTCAGTCCCAGATTCTGAAAGAAATATTCCTGCTTATTAACTGCCATTTTGGAACTATAATTCTTGTATTCTTTACAGTATGCTTATTTCATTTTAAACTCTGATTACCTATGACGATGGGTCATACATGTTTCAGTATGACTTCACCTACTAAACAAACTTGAACAAACAGACCTAGTGACAAAACTGCTTTTCCTTTTTCAAAAACTTGGAATAGAGAGCAGAAGATGCACCTTATCTTCTTAAAAGGGGAGATAAAACAAAGCAGCAAGCTTACAGAGTTTTTACTTTAATCTCAGCAGGGGAAAAATACACAGAGATACTCAGACATGCATACAAGGACATATGTGTGTTCGCAAGCGCGTGTATGTGTATATAAACCTACACACACATATACATATAATCTGCAAACGCTTACACAAAATTTTAACCTCTTACCTAAGCCTTACACTAATCTGGATATGATCATAGTCACATTCCTAACCTCTAATTCTGAAACTTAAACTATATCTGAAAGTTTAAATATGTAAACTATACCTGTAAGCTTGCTGCTTTGTTTTGTCTATGTTGACACAGACTCATGCAAACCCATTAACCAGCAAAGAGATGGCTCTAGACTGAGGCAATGGATAACATGTTATCCAGCCAGCGTGATGCAGATGTGAGTGCTCTCTGGAGAAATGTGAATTAGAAGGCATGGCAATATGTGGGCTTCAGATGGTTTATTTTGTGTGTGTGTGTGTGTGTGTGTGTGTGTGTGTGTGTGTGTGTGTGTGTGTGTGTGTGTGTGTGTGTGTGTGTGTGTGTGTGTGTGTGTGTGTGTGTGTGTGTGTGTGTGTGTGTGTGTGTGTGTGTGTGTGTGTGTGTGTGTGTGTGTGTGTGTGTGTGTGTGTGTGTGTGTGTGTGTGTGTGTGTGTGTGTGTGTGTGTGTGTGTGTGTGTGTGTGTGTGTGTGTGTGTGTGTGTGTGCGTGTGTGCGTGTGTGTGTGTGTGTGTGGTGTGGTGTGTAAATGCCTACAATGGAGAAGTCTGCATGGAAATGTATGTTTATTCCCACAGTGAGAAGACTGCATACCACTGCTTCCTCTACCTCATGATTCCCATTTCTGGGAAAGAACATAAAAAAGGAAACCATTGCATAATGCTTTCTGCCTACCGTTACCCCATTCCTTCCATGTTCCCACACATTATGTAAGTACCCGGGTCTCAAAGTGGAATCATTGTCTGGCAGCACGTCCAGGAGAAATAAATAAATAATAATAAAAAAGAAACAATAAGAACAACAACAAAAATGTGCACCTCTTATATTTCAAACAGTCTCTTCTAGGAGTGGCTAAACTTACCAAACATTACTTAGCTATTCATTAGTCTGACTGTTCCAAAATCACCATGTTGAGGCCTTGATGAGTTATGTTGTATTAAAATGTCCTTTCTATATGACCTGGTACTACTTCATATGTCTGGAAGAACTGTTATAAAAAAGTGGTAGTGTAGATTTGAAAACTAATGTATCTGAAAAATAAATGTCCAGATAAATAACCGGAAATATTTATTTATTTTCTGTTTATTTATTAACCAGGTCAATAGACTCATCCTTATAATGATTTTCAGACACAGCTTGACCATTACAGCAGAAACCAAGAAATGAAGAGTTTAACAATCTGACTTTTTATTGTCCTAATAAATAATCACCAGTAACGAAGACATGCAAGACAGCAGTGTGCAGTTTAACAACCCAGAGTTGGAGTCCTTATAAGCCATCAGCAATGCAGACAAGCAGTGGATACATGACATTATTTATTATGTACACTACAGTTAATGTATGCTAGTACATGCATAATATCGTATACATGTATTTAAACAATGTGCAGAGAACGTAATGCAGGAAGTTAAAGGAGACATAGGGGAATCATGATTTAGTCTGATAGGGCTAGGAAGAAAAGGGAAAAGGTTATAGAAGAAACTAGAATAGAGTAAAGAAGGAAACAGGCAAGGGGGCATGAATTATAACAAGTGGGCAGTCATTTAGACAGAAACTAGAATAGAGGAATGAGTTGAAGACGGCTAAGAAGGAGCGCTCCCTCATGTTAAGCATGTATTTATTTTGGATTGTTTGTTGACTGGGGTACAGCACTGATCCACCCAGTCCATTTTCAAGCACAGCTTGGAGTTATAACCACAGATCCACACAACCACAACTTCATGTTAAACATTTCACTTTTACAATGGACAGTAATGGTATTACTGAGATGAAGTAAAGCGTTAGCATAGCATAGATGACAATTAAGATTAACTGGCATTATCACTAGACTGAAGTTTGGGTTCAAGACAGAAGTCACCAAGTAAATCAAAACATTTCAAGCGTATAAAATAAAGCATATCTAAACATGTACAAAGTTTACAGACAAGCTATAGCAGATGGAAAGAATAAATACTTAATACACGGAATAATTATATCTTCTTGGCCTTTTAGCTAAAATCAGGTGTAGTAATATTTAATACTAATTCAGCAAATGGAATTTCTTATAAATTAATAACAACAGTTTCCTTACCTTTAAGTACTTCCATGATGTTTGTCAGCTCAGGGGCAGAGGAATTGCAGAGCAATGATCCTAATGTTGAATAGGTTTTTTCAGAAAGTTTAGGGGTGGTTGCAGGTTTCTGTAAATTAAAAACTCATCTAGAATAAAAACTTAAGCTATAAAAACTGTTTGGGCACTGAAAAATGACGTAAGTAAGGTTGGGGTTGGGGGCAAGTAACCAAGTCTGATAGAGAAGTTTGTAGGTAAGGAATGTGACTGTCCAGGCATCGTGTTCATTAATACATAATAAGTTAACTTTGATAAGTGCAATGCAATGCATGAACTAATGTATTCTGTTTAAAGAACATAAGGGATGGTGTTGCCCCCCGCCATTTGAGACAGCACTCAGGAGTGGGGGGCAGTATTCCATCTGAGAAATTAAGATACATTTGCCAGTAGTTGGTTTGGCTTTGGATAAAAAAAGATGAGATGTATGAAATTAGTGATATTGGTTATAACGAATCCTCTTCCTTTGTTTCTGAAGGTAAGTAAAAAAGTTGATGGAGTGTAATAGAATGTATGAGCTTAATGCTGACAGTATTAGAGCAAATGATGACCTTATGATCAGTGATTTACACAAGATTAACCTGATGATGTATGATAGGCACCACATGATTAACCTGATGATGTATGATAGGCACCACATGATTAACCTGATGATGTATGATAGGAACCACATGATTAACCTGATGATGTATGATGGGAACCACATGATTAACCTGATGATGTATGATAGGCATCACATGATTAACCTGATGATGTATGATAGGAACCACATGATTAACCTGATGATGTATGATAGGCACCACATGATTAACCTGATGATGTATGATAGGCAGCAC
>NC_056737.1:726189208-726294208 GCF_019279795.1 Protopterus annectens
TAGGTTGTTGTGCTCCACTTTCTTTAAGGTTTTCTTCCAGATGGGGCTAAGACTTTCACAGAGGTACAAGAAGCTCTGAAGTGTGTGCAAGAATATACATATGAAGAGACTAGTAATGATCAGGAGACAGAGATGATAAAGGGGACTACTGATTCAGTCTTGCAGGACAATGTAAATGTTGTGACTGGGGTTTCGAAGAAGGGTAAACCAGCAATATGGTAGGCAGACTAAGACCAGTTCTTTATTTCTGAATACAGACTGCAGTAAAAGCAAAAGGAGGACCTAGCAGTTGGGAAGACCCATTAAAGGATCTGAGTCATCATAGTTTCTTTCATTTATATGACTGATAGAGCATGACGCGCATATGCTAAACAGGGACAATGGAGGAAAAGAGACAGATGACAAGATAAATAAATTACATGTATTTATGTATTCTGGGAAGGGTACTGGTTATGGTCTATAGCCTAATGAAGATGCTCTCACATGTAAGCAAACTCTGCAAGTCTTGGTTAAGAGGCAAAGATGATTTATTGTCTAGAGGCATGGGCACATCATGGTTGGGGATGCCTAAAGCTACTCACATGTTTCAGGTGTAATGTAATAAAGTCTCCAACAGGAATTAGTAGGGAAATGCACATTGCTGCCCTGAGTAAGTGTCAGTATATTACTTGGCAAGCATAGTTTCCCATTATTAACAAAAGCAATGTTATGGACTAATGATTATAAAAATGGTGCCAAAGTAAATAATGTATGGTTAATGATCATGAGATAGGAAAATAATTGGGTGTCCTCTGAATGCATGCTGGGAAAACCAGTTTCATGGCAAATATTGGTTGATGAGATTCAGTCTTTTACTGAAATCAAAATTAAGTGCTTCAGTAGCAGACTGAACCTATGATAACATTTGCAATTAAATTAAGAAATTGTGAGTAAGACGATATTTATTATTTGTTATAGAGTAAAATTCAGTGTCAGTTTGTAAAGGGATGAGTTGGCCAAGGGGAGTGGATATTGCTACTTGGTAATCTTTGCTTTTTGGTGGATAATGTTACAAATGGCAACTATGATGCCCTGAACAATTACTTTGTGTGAATCAAATGGGACTCCTTTATATCTTATTGATGAATTATTCATAGCACCATAGAATCCTTTAAATAAGTATACTGGCACATTAATTCCAGTGAGACATAAATATGACAGGAAATTCTGCAATGAACTGTGGTGGAGTTACAGAATCAATAAATTATTAAAACAAAATGAAAGACTGAACAAAACCTTCAAATATTATGCAGCCCAGTACAGTAAGACTGAGGTCAGCTCCACCCAAGAAGAATGCCCAAAAAACAATCCAAAAAGCAAAGAAAACATTATTCAAGGCAAAACTTAATATCAAAATGGGTAACAATAAGAAGGTTGTCTACAAGTGGAAGCAACAAGAAACTTGTGTGCTAGAACAAAATGGTATCATCATAACTGAGCCCACCCATACAGCTACTATACTACCATACAGACCCGGAACAAAGTTTAAGCCACAAAAGGAAGCCCCATCCACTATTCCTCATAACAACAAATCCCTCCTAAAGTTACACCTGAAACAGTCATCTCTGTCCTTAATAAGGTAGGAAACATTAGTTCCATGGGACCAGGTGAAATACAATGAAACCTAATTTGTGCAATCAGAAATAGCCTATACAGTATTACATACATTCATAACAAAGCATTAAAATATAAGTATGTGTCTGACATCTAGAAGTTGGCTATCATACTCCCACTCCAAAAGTGATAACCTTCCATAGCCATCTCCATTGGTGTAGAGAGATAAATCCCTGACTATGACTCAGATGACCTGAGTTCAACTAGTGGCTGAGGAACCTGAAGGACATCTTCTTGGATGAGGAGAGGAGAGGAAATAATAAGCTGATTTTCTCCATGTCTGTTCAAATGTAGGGAAGGGAGAATGTGTTTTGGGAATACTGTCCATGGTGAAATCCCCAATGTAAACCAGGGATAACACAGACATCCTTGTCCACAAAGGGGGGTGGTGAAGGTGGAGAGCAAGGCCATTTGATGACATCACAAGCAGAAGTAAGGACATGCATCAGAAAAGCTGATTTCACACTAACACTTCAATGATGATGAGTATGCATAATGCAATGGCATGACTTAAGTAGAAAGTTCCATTCTTTTGCAAAGATGATGTTTTATGATGGTCAGTGGAGGAAGGATGGAAAACAAAACAAAAGTTGTGCCTCTTCCACAGAGAAATCAGCCTCACAAGCATAGTGTGTAAGACGATGGAGGAAAATAAACATGGAGAATAATTGGACATGCATAAAATTCCTCCTTTGCCATGAAATAACTCAGTACAGTTTTGTCAAAGTGATGTTGTATTCTTAACCTCATACATTTCTTGAGATTGCGATTGATGCTGAGATAAACATTTGCCATGCAGCTAACCTTGATCAGGCTAAAGCATTCAACACCACACCTCATGATGGAATCATACATAAGCTCAGGGATGTGAAGGCAAATTAAACCATAATAACTTGGTTCCAGAATTTTGTGCATTGCCATATACAACAGATAAGAATAACAGGACCATATCCTCACCATTTCTTGTCATCAGTGGAGTCTGTCAAAGCTATTTTCTGAATCCACTCCTTTTGGGCATCTTGATGGACAATAGACCTTCAACGTGTTCATACCTGTGAACCTATAAAGCTGTCTGTTTGTTCAGCAAAGGGAATAAGCCCAGGTGGGACAATCTTCTTCAATGGTCTTTATGAGATTGAATTGGAGAAGAAATACCAGTGTAAATTGTTATATCTATTCATTTTATAAGCCACAAATGGCAAGTAGAGCCTGGCAACAAACAGCTTGGTGCAAGTAAATGTAAAAAATGTCAAACCAATTGCCAAAGCTGAAACACGGCTATTAACATAACAAAACTCTCCAAAGTCCAAGTAAAAAATACTTTAATCACAGAATAAGATAGGATCACAGTGCCCAGTGATTTTAAAAGATACTAGCCAATTCCTTCAGGATTTGTACATAGCAGTTAGTACAGATATAAGGACATTTTCTTATTTATTCGTCACACTTGCTGTTACCTCCCTATGTACAGCTATACCCAATGAGGAGGGGATAGCTATGATGAGAAATTTCTTGCTATCCAAGAATGTATATGATGTCCATCAGGTGGACTTTTTGTGCTACCTACTGGAATTAGTTTTGGACTATAACGTCTTTGTATTTGAGGGGAATCTTTATCGGCAGACCTCTGACGTAGCTATGGGCACTCCTTGTCCCAATAGCTATGCCAATTTAGTCATGGACAATTGGGAAGAGAAGCATATCCTTGGAGCAGCTAATCATCATTCCTACATCAATTTCTATCATCGGTTTGTTGACGATTTGTTTTTGCTTTGGCCTGGAGAGTTTAAACAACTTATGTCCTTTCTGCATTACCTGAATGAGAGTAATGCATTTTTACAGTTTACTATGACGTATTCAGAACATGTTATTGATTTTTTTGATGTACAAGTATTTAAGGATGCTAAGGGTGATATACAAACTAGATTATACAGGAAAGAATGTTTTCATCCTACATATGTGCATCATACGAGCATGCATCCCAGGTTCATTTTTAAAAATGTTCTTAAAGGACAGACCTTAAGAAGTAGTAGATTAACAGCAAGAAGTGAAGACTTTGAAGTTGGTTTGGCTTCAATGAGTAATGAATTTCAGATGAGAGGATACAACGTTCGAGATATTCAAGCAATGCAAGCAATGGTTAGGGCTGGAAGGGACAAACAGGGGAGACCCTATTTTGCACCACCATTACTTGAACAGGCAAAAAAGTAGTGAACCACCTAAAGATATAGTTTTCTCTTTAACTTATACTAGTGATGATCGACAACTGAAGAGTATTCTAAATAAATATTGGTGTGTGCTGCAGGCGGACCCTAAAATAGCCATATTAGTTGGGCAGAAACCGATATATGGCTTTAAGAACAAGCGGTCTCTTAAATATAGATTATGTTATCCTAAGCAGGAAATTAACCAGAAAATATATGACCAAGGAATAGGAATGGTTAGATGTAAGAAGTGCGCATTTTGCGGTTTCGTTCAGGAAACTAATATATTTGTACACCCCCTTAACGGCATTAAATATAAGGTTAATGTTAATGCAGACTGCAAACAAAAACTTCATTTACTTAGACCATAAAAATCCAGGTTTGAATTACCAGATTTCAATTAAACCGGTGTTGAAGGGACGTAGGTTAAGAAGGAAATGAATTTTATGAAAGAGTTGAATGCAAGTTTGAAGGTGTTTATTTTTTATGTATTTTGTTTGCATTGCTAATAATATTTTTTTATCTAAATATATGCCATAGCTGTTGTAAGAATATATGTGTTTATATATTTTGTATAAATTTATATACATATTCTTTATGCGTTTTTATATGCAATTTTAATTCTGATTTAGTATTTTTTAGGCACTTCTTATTAGTATTTCCTCTTTAAGAGAGATTAATTACCATTGTTGTCTTGGTTACATGGATGCATTCAATCTTCATTAGTTATTGGCCAACATCCTGGCAGATCGATTCAGTGCAAACTTCAATCCCCTCTCACCCCTTAAAGGGCCCATCTCAATACTGAAAGATTGCCAAATTCTGGTAATAACGGCCACACAGGTAAAAAACCCACTATCCTAAGCTAAGAATACAGCATCCATGGGACCAGACAACATCCCAGGCTGTGTGCTACATGAACTACAAAATGAACTGGCACTCACTTAAGTGTCATGTTTAATCATAGCCTCACCTCAGGCATCATGCCCACTGAGTGGCGCACAGCTAGTTATCCCACTTCACAAGGGGGGATCCAACTTGGATCCAGGGAACTACCGCCCCATCAGTCTGATGAGCCTGTTCTGCAAGGCCATGGAATGTATTATCATGGAACTTATAAACAAAGACAATGGCAACCTTCAAACACTGGACCCCATGCAGTTTGGGTTCATGAAGGGCCGATCTTTTCACCTGAACCTGATTGACTTCTTCGAATCAGTCTCCAGAGCCATGGACAAGGGTAAGGTGGTCCACACAGCCTATCTGGACCTTGCCAAGGCTTTCAACACCATCCCCCACTCTGGAATCATAGATAAACTTACTAAGCTGGGCATTAATCCCTGCGTCACTCGATGGGTTGCCAACTGGCTTACTGACAGAACCCATATTGTAAAGGTAGCCGACTCCAAATCCAGCTCCAGACAAGTGACAAGTGGAGTACCTCAGGGTTCAGTCCTGGGACCACTCTTGTTTGGCATCTACTTCTCTGAAGTACAGGCCAACACTAAGGGACTCTGGCAAACAAAGTTCACAGATGACTGCAAACTGGGAGCCATTATTGAATCCCCAAATGATGTAGATATTCTACAAAAGGGCCTTACAGAAACATATGCTTGGTGCCAGAGCCATGGGCTCAAGCTCAGTGCCAAGAAATGTATAGTTATCCCCTTTGGGAAAAAACATGTACCCATGAATTACCACATAGGTGGCAGTACACTAAACATCGAAAGTGCGATAAGAGACTTAGGGACACAGGTGGACAGTGGTCTCACCTTCGATAACCACATCGCCACAACAGTCAGGAAATCCTTCTATGTGCCACACATCACTAAGGGCTTTTCATCCAGAAAAAAGGAGGTCATTGTCCCACTGTACTCATCCCTCATTAGACCTATTATAGAATACAATGCCCCGTTTGGTATGTACCTCTCAAGACATCTGCAACAACTGGAAAGGCAGCAGAAATACCTCACTAAAATAATCACAGGCCTAAAGCAGATGCCCTATGCTGACCATCTAAAAAAATGCCACCTATACTCAGTCACATATTGTCTACTCAGAGGCGATCTCTGCTTAACATACAAGGCCATGTCAAACTCATAGCTGTTGCACATGCTTCACTTAAAGAAATTTCAATCCCTCAGAGACACATGCTCCAGGGATCTAAACCTTATCATCACAATGAACAAAACATGCTGGAGGGATAGGTTCCTGACCTAGAGACTCCCCAGACTCTGGAATAGACTGCCATACATGTCAAGCAGAGAGCCTCTTTGGCCCTCTTCAAAAGGAACCTTGATGATTGGATGGGAGACAGAAAATTCACCCCGGGGATCATGTCAGTCACCCTGCTAGACAGGGGTCCAGAGAAGTAAATACTGTGGGAAGAAATAGCCAGGGAATTGTTATGGCTAGGCTTGTATAGGCCCTAGGGCTAACCTATTTGTAATATAAAAGGAGTTAGAAGTTTATCATGAAAGTGATCTGATGAAGCAATTTGTATTGTGAAAGCATTCAAAATCCTCTCATTCTGTGATTAAAGTAATTTTAATTGAAGTACGGAGAGTTTGTTACGTTAATAGCCATGTTTCATCTGGTGATTGGTTTGACTATTCATTTTATATATTTTGTTGAGCTATTTTGTTAAGTTCAGAGTAGAAAATGGAGCGATATATTCTACTACCTGGCTTATGAACTGCATATGTGTATAGGTTGTAAATTTCACAGATTCCATTTGATATTGTGACTCAAGACCATAGATGAGAAGAAGGCTGCAATATCTAGATGCCAAAGAAGGATAATTTTCACTTAAGGCTATGGGTAAGATTGTTTATATGAAATATAAATGAACTGATCAATCCAGCTGAGAAAACAGAATTAATGATATGCTTGGAGCAGATTCAGCTTTGGATCATTGCCCTGTCACACTTACATGAGGGTGAACACAAAGCACTCTATAAAAGCACTTGCACAAAGAGAGTGTCTCATCTTCTCAGGGAGTACAATATAAAGGATTATGTCTCTTTTAGTCAAGAATGTGTCTCATTGCTGTAGAAAAAAATCTTGTAGAGGTCTACAGTTGCTGTGTGGGACTAAAAGGTCTATTAAATGGAATAAAATGAACTACTTGGTGTAGATTTTCTATACTGCATGTTGCAGTGAGAAATTAGAGAAGTGACAAATATATTAATCACCATTCAGACGGGGTTAATATTTATATGGGGGCTGGAATATTATGACAACTCTGGGAGATATAAGAGGTGAACCAAGGGTGGGATGATATGTGGAGCTTCACCTAAGGGTGATATGTTTACCAGATGTATTTTTAATTGTCCAGAGGATCCCCAAGATTCTTCTGCTGTTCAAAGCAATATGGGCCAAATGCTAGAATTGTGTGTTTGTGTGTTCTGTATATATATATATATATATATATATATATATATATATATATATATATATATATATATGTGTGTGTGTGTGTGTGTGTGTGTGTCTGTGTCTGTGCATAGTAAAATAACTTAAAACACTGTTGACCAAATTGTGTAAACAAAACAGATATTAACTATGCACACAGCTGACTATTTTACTGGCTATAATATATGTATATGTGTCTAATGAATTTTGACAACAGACCCAAATGTCGATGACCATAGCACTGACCATAAAATATTGACAATGTGAATTTTGACACAGTACTACACATGAGATGAACAATAACCTTGGCACATACTAAAAACAAAAAGTAAAAAAAAAAAAAGAATAAAAGATCATTTTCTGCAGGGAACTTGTACCTCCACACCCCCTGCTAATTATATATACTATCTCTGAGACTGCGCAAAGTCAGGGAAAGTACATTTTTCCCAAACCTGAGCATGTGCAGGCTTGCACCATCTGTGCAGTCAACCAAATTTTTGTGACTAAATAGATGTCAACCCAATGTGGATTCAACTAAATTCAACTTCTCTCTCTCTCTCTCTCTCTATATATATATATATATATATATATATATATACATGCGTGTGTTTGTGTGTGTGTGTGTGTGTGTGTATATGCACATGTGCAGATATATGTATATATTAGTCACCAAGTGCTTAGATATTCCTTGTAGATTATCTAGACTAGTTTTACATGTTACTAGAAAAGCATTCTGCTCTACATGTAAGGGCAGCCTTAATTAAGAAGAACTTTGGCCTAAATAGTTCTCTAAGGCTGAAACTTGAGGGGGTAATGCATACAGCTGTATTATTTGATTTAAATAAGTTGCTAAGCAGGTAGTCCACTCGCATGGTATTATTCATGATGGAGGCAAGAGTTGGGGAGATAAATCAATAACAAGAAGGTTAGGAAGTGCAAATTTTTAGGCATTGAGAAGTAAGAAAATGCCAAGACAAGATGAAACAAACGTAAGCTAAAGAAATGGATGAAGAATCTGATATTAAAAGCCGGAGTTATTTTGCCAGTTCAACAACAAAACTACTTCACTGTGGTGAACTGAGTCTAATAAAACACACAAAACCAAATTCAGAAAAAAGGATCACAGAAAAGCTCAATCAATTCCTTCACTTTAATGCAACAACAGCATAAGTTACGTCTCAGCACTGAAGAAGGGGAAACCCGAAAGCTTTGCTGTTGTTGCATTAAAGTGAAGGAATTGATCAAGCATTTCTGTGATCCTTTTTTCTGAATTTAGTTATTTTGCCAGTTGACATGATATGCAACTAACTCTGGGAAGTTTATAATATTTGCATGGAAGCATCTGCACAAATTTTTCTATACACCAATGAGGTTGCCAGATCCCACTTATAGATGCTGTAAAATAGGGGCCTAAGGGAAAGCGAAAAATATTTTGCTCTTGTGAAAGTGCTAATACATATAAATTAGAGTTAAATGGATTATCAGGAAAACTGCTGGGTATAGCACTGATGGTAAATTAATTTTTAATGATTTTGCTTTTGGTAAAATACTATGATTAACTAAAAGTGAGAAGATATTAGTAAGCCTGATAATGAAGTAGGTAAAAGACAACAAAGATGAAATGGAAATCTGCTTCAGAGCTAACAAATGCAAAGGATTATATATATATATATATATATATATATATATATATATATATATATATATATATGGGATCCGTACAGATCCCCGACGGCACTTTCTGCGAAGCAGAACATTGAACATACATAACCGAAAGTGCTGTTCACGAAGCAGCACTTTCAGTTATGTATGTTGAATTAGTCACACTACAGTGCGGTTAAGGGAGAATTCCCTTTTCCCCACTGTAGTGCGACCCCGCAGTGAGAATATAAAAGTAGGGGGGTGTGGGGGGGTGCAGGGGGACTTGCCCCCCTGCATAAAAGAAGATTTAGTGTTTTTTTTTTTAACTGACTTTAATGAAAGTGCTTTTTTGGTGAAAACGCTTTCATTAAAGTGCGTTCGGGTATTGTGGATTCGGACTATTTAACTTTCGTTCAATAGTCCTAGATCCATATATATATATATATATATATATATATATATATATATATATATATATATATATATATATATATATATATATTGCTGAGGCAAAAAAGGCAGCAAGTAGAATTGCAAACCAATACCATTGGCTTACATTTACATTTAGATGACTACCATGGTACACATACAAGGAATCATTACAGCAGGGGTTCATGGTAATGAACATTGTAGCATTCAGGGTGGTTCACAGCTAAATTTAGTGAAAGTCTTTAAATGTTAGGAGTTCTAAACTTTGTCAATTCTAACTTAGAATGGGAAACATGAATATGGGGCTTAACAGAAAGAGCTGATCTGATTTGATGGAGTCTAAAGGACTGAAAATTATATTCTTAAACAGATTTTTGGGAGGGTGTTCTGGAAGTAAATAAAGATATTTGAATCAATTTTTTGGATTTCATACTTATTATATATTTTTATTTTCCTTGTTTTATTGGTATTGTTAAAATTTAAATAAATGTGCTAAGGTTTTTGTCTCACTACTAGATCATAATTGCTGTCAATATCTGATGTAGTGAAAACAATGAATACAAAATTAATGAGGTACATCTTACTTAAGAGGATAACTGTTGTTTGAGATCAATATTGTGCAAGGTAGACAATGTTGGTTCACCAATCAGTATTTATTTGGTTGAGGAAGATGCAATAAAGCAAGAATGTATGAGTTCCTGCATCCACTTGTAAGTGCTGGATTGAAATATGCAACCATGAAAAATTAAGCGACATTTTACCTTGCCTATATTTGGTTACTATTTTTTCAGTTTCTGGCAAAGTATGTCACTTGCCAAAAAATCTCCTAATTATATATATTATTTTTTGAATGCTATAATCCAATTATTTTTCTGAAAAATCTTAGAAAATTTCACAAGGTACTTCTCTTTGCTTAAACATTAATACTTGCTCTTACAAACATTACCCTAGGTGCTGAATTTCAAAATCCAGTGCCATAAAGTCAAGTAATACTTTAAATTAATATTTATAAATGCCTTACAAAATAGAAAAATAACACATTTGGCCTCTACTACTTAAAGGGGAAAATCAGTTATAATATTTTGTTGTTAACTGAAGAGACTGTACATTTCAGCTGCCTTTAGCTGTGGTAGCCGCGGTAGTGCAGTGGTAGAGTTGTCGCCTCACAGCAAAAGGCTCTCCCGTTTGATTCTCGGATTGAGCGCCTTCTGTGTGGAGTCTGCATGTCCTCCCTGCGGTTGAGTGGCATTCGAAAGACATATGTGAATGGGCGTGCCTTTGTTGAAGGTTGGGCGTCAGGGCTGGCACCTCGGCACCATAAAAATCGACTGCCAATCATTAGCGGACCAGAGTTCCACTGTGGCGACCCCTAAAAGCCGAAAGAAAAACAACAACAACATGTAACTTTTTAATAATTATGATAGCATAGCAAATGTTGCCCAAAACTGCCTTCATTATGTTAATTTAACTTGATATTGGTACAAAGGCAGTACTTCATTCCTACCCAAGCTTCTCAAAATTCTTCACATATTCCCATGAAGAAATTTGCTTTCATTCATGTGAAACAGCAATATTTTTTCTAAATTATCCAGCATCAGTGTAATGTTTCCTTCCTTAGTTTATCTGACCATTCTGTTTTCAAACATTTGTATTGCATATTTTTCTGTGCAAGTGTTTAACTATGTGTCTGTTTAATTGAAGTCTACTTTTTACCCACAATTAAAGTTTCACCAATACCTGTTTCACATTATTTGTACTTTTTACATATCTCTTTTACTTTTGTTTTACATCAACTTATTTTTTCATAGCAGTATCATTGGCAAGCTTGCTTTACTGTTTGCCAGCTTATGCCCTTAAGCATATAGTTGGCTCAATGACTTCCTTTCTGAAGATACTTCAAGTTGTAACCTGGAGGAACATCCTCACCATCAGCACTTATCACCAATGGAGTTCCCTAAGAGTTAGTGTTGTCCCTCATTTTATTCCCCCTATTTATTAGCAAACCTTTTACCCTCAGACCACAAGCTATCATTCTTTATGCAGATGACATGGTCATATACAGGCCAGGACCATCCCCTTCACATATTAAAGATCAATTAGTACAAGATCTGTTAGACCTCAGAAAATGGCTTAATCAACAGAAACTCATTCTGAATAACATATTCTTGTTTGGCCTATCTCTGGATTGTCTGTATGCAAAATATAACAACTAAAAAAACACTATGTGAATGTAAGACTAGGCTTTATAAGATCCTCACAAATCAATAGCCTAGCAAGATCCTATGAACCTGGGTAAAACTGAAAAAGCAGTGTTGTTTAGTACCTCACAAAAATTGTTAAAATCACTTAAACAGACAAACTCACACTATATGGGTGAATTGTTTTTAACGATACATTACAAATATCTTGGAATCTAGTTAAATCCAACACTAAGCTTTCACAGCCACATTCAAATTACCAAGGCTAAAGTTATTAAACTCTACTTCAGTGCCAAGAAAATTCCTTACTTTCTATCTCCAACAGCCAGAGTTGTAGTTGGTAAGGGAGTTCTAGTACTACAACTGGAGTATAACCTTCCCATCATTGCAGCACCCTCTAGCAAGAACCTCACCTCTCTACAGACTGCATCAAATAACATACATAAGTTCATGTGAACATTTCACCAAGGTGAGAACATTCTCTTGGGAACTTTGATCTTTAATCTCATTAACATAGACACGTTCCTCTTCTTAGCAAGCTGACTCTGTGAAAGACCTTGTGCTCATTACAAACTTTCTTCAGTCTCTATATCTGACCTAACATTCCAAATACCACAAACCAATTTAAGGAGCACCAAACATGCCTTCTCCGTTCTCACTCTGAAAGTCTAGAATACCATCCTAAAACAAAATAATTCCATTCTGTTCCTAAAAACATTACGATACAACCTAAAAAATACTAAGTCATGCAAGCACAATGTGAATGCGACATACACCAGGGAATGACATAAACTTCATCTGACTGTTTCAGCTGTTCTTTCTTCCTCTTCATCTCCCTCTCAAATTGCGGACTTTACTAACTACACCTGTTATAAACCACACATGTAACACTTCATGCCCACGCCTCTTGGTTATCTTTCTCACTGCTTTCTTTTTAACCTCTAATTTTCCCACTCACTGACATCTTCAACACCCTCAGCAATAACTACTGCAATATCTCTGAAAACAAAACTATATAAGGAGTCTGTTGCTACTCTTTGTAACATACTGTATGTTTACATTTTATGTTGAAGTTTGTCTGCTTTTATGTTGCCATGTTATTCAAATGTTTTACTTAACTGAAAGTATGGCATACTTGCTGTTTTTGCCAATGTCTGATGATATTAGACCCTGTATATGATATATTTTCAAATGATGATATCATGTGATTTATATCTAGTTTCCCCAGGCCCAGAAAATGGTTTGCTTGGATAAGTTTTCTACCACAGTTAACAAATACAAACAAACAAATAAATACATAAATTGTACAGATGAATCTTGCATCTTCAATATCCAAGTTGTTAGAATGCTATGGTTTGTCCCTCTCTTATTTTATGTGCCACAACCTGTTCCAGTAATAAGGTCTACTGGATTACCACCTTTTCTGTAAAGAATTATTACCTTATGCCTACAATGAAAACTTACTGTATTATTTTTACCAACTGTGTCCCATCAGCTTGTATTTTTGTCTGCCATTTATGGTCATCTTATCACAATGTTTATAGGCAATGGCCCATATCATATTCCATTCTTTGTTTAAACACCTATGGCCTCACTTATTTCAGGCAATCCTTCCATTTTGCTGCCTCCCTGTCTTTTCACTCCACTAACCTCAGCTACTTATTTCTGTATGACCCCCCCAGAGCTGCACAGAGTAGTCTTACTGTGTTCTTATTAGACTGATACAATATTTAATAGCTTATATGATACCATTAAGTTAATGGGCTCTCTAGAATCCACTCCCTCTGGATATGTAACTCAGCATCTGATTAGCGTTCCCACTGCTGTGGCACATAGCTATCTTACACTAAGATAAGTGTATTCATATTAAGTGGCTTTTAATTTAAATTTTTTACTATAAAATATAACTGACTTGATTCAAATCAACAAACAAACAAACAAACAAATAAATAAATAACTATAAACCTCAAATCAGAGAGGATAAGAAAGCAAGAGGGCAAATAAGTGTGGAATATACATAAAGAAAGGGGATAAATCCATACTAGGGGCATGTAAATAAAGAAAGGGAAATGCAGAATCAATAACAAATAAGAATAGTCAAAAATGTTTATATCTTGCATACTAGTTTGTTCCACATATGTGCTTATTATATAAAAGCTTAATGGTTCAGTTGTGCATAAAGGTTCATTCTACATTAGATGGCACAGCACCTAAATGAGCCAAAGCTAGTGTTTTCCACTCTAGATGCTTTCAGTCAGTTCTGGCAAATATCCCTAGAAGAAGAACTCTAGAAGAAGATAACCTCCATTACTCGAAGTTTCTGTTTCAAGAGGCTACCACGTGGTATAACCTCGGCTTCTGAAAATTGTCAGAGCAAAGTGAATTATTTGCTTGACAGCATAGGAGTGTTGTTGCTGTTTTATGGATGGCATTTTGATATTTGGTCCAACTAAAGACTTGCAAAGGTTTAAGGTTAGAAGCAGTTCCCCAACGTATTAACAATTCTGGCTTAAAGTTAAACCAAGCCAAAACCTGATTTAGCAAGACTAGTTTTCAGTACTTTGTTCACAGCTTAAGTTCTACTGGAATCATGCCAGATGCAAGCAAGATCTGAGCAGTGGCAATGTTTTCAAATCCATCTTGTGTAAGTGAATTAAGACAACCTCTAAGCATAATTAACTCAGTGGGCAAGTTCAAGCCATACCTTTTGACTGTGCTATATCCACAATTCTACCTGTTAAAGAAAAACATAACCCCAGTTGTAGGAAATGCTTAAGTCCAAGTTCTCTGGAGAGTAACCAAAATGCAAACAACAGCTTCAGTGCTAGCATGCTATGATATTATTAAACCAACAGTTGTGAGTACTGATGCTAGTAGCTATGGCCCAGTGTTTAACATTACCCCAAATGGATACTTCCTTATTAATCCAGAATGCTAACCAGTGCTGAGCAAAAATACTCAGAGATTGAGAAAAAGTATATTGCAATTGTGTAGGCTTGTTAAAGATTATCCAGATATCTAATAGTCCAAGAGATTTTCCTCCTTCAGACTGACTACATGCTATTGGTTTCACTAATTAATTTGATTTAGACAAACTCCAATCTAGACGCCAAAGACTGTTAATGAGATTGAGAAGGTTCAATGCCAGAACAATAAATATGCCTAGAAAACAATTTATAGCAGAAGTGTTATCCAGAAGACCTCTATGTGACCAGCTATTACCAACTACCAAAGAAGACTTTGCCACTTTTGTGTAATGCAGTATGACAACCAGACTACTGACTACCAAGAAACTAGGAAAACTAAGGTTAGCTACCAGAAATTGCCATGAGTAATAACAGTAAACCAGTATGGTTGAGATGGATTGCCAATCCAATATGGTTGAGATGGATTGCTAAACAAAGCATCTCATGCATAGATGCTACACAGTCAGAGCACCACAAACAGAGCATGATGGCTTATTGCTGCAACACAGAATAGCAGCACCCTCATTACAACACACCTGAAGTCCTAAGCTAAAACACAAAGGTCATCAAGATCTCGTAAAATGTTAAGAAAGAGTCAAAATGTTTGTATGGTGGCCAAACATCAACCAAGATACTCTAAAGTTTGTGTCAATATGTCAGTTCTATATCATTCCTAAACCATCTCAGAAAAGAGAGCTGTTAGCACCAACATCTTTACCATAAGGTCCAAGGTGCAAAAGATAGTGGCTAACTTGTTTGAGTCTGAAGGCAAAAACTACCTCATTGTTCAAAACCATGTTCAGAAGATATGGAATACTTACTGAAATGGTTACAGACAATGGTACACAGTTTATGTCAACTGAGTTCCACCAGATTGCTGGTGACTATGGTTTTACCCATACTATATCTAGTCCTCGCTATCTTCAATCAAATGCTGAAGCTAGAGAGCAGTTCAAACAGCTAAAAACATATTAAGATAACCTGGTGCTCTCAAAGTTGTTATGTCTATATAGTGCTACAGTAAGCCCTTCAAAGGTAATGCCTGGAAGACAACTTTGTAGTAACTTGCTAATGTTAGAGTCAAAACTTGAGCCCAAATGTATTCCATATGACTCAGTTAAACAGAATGATCAGTGAGCTAAAGCTTAATACAAAAAGATGTATGGAAAATACTACTTTACACAACAACTACCTATCCTTTGACCAGGTCAAATGGTTTGCTTAAAGTTAGGGTGGAGAAAAAGTGGGACACAATAGCTGTTGTAATGCAAAATAGCAATCAACTGAGATCCTACATGGTGCAAAGACAAGACGGTGCTACTGTTATATGAAATCAAAGGCATATTCAAAGAGTCCCTAATGAAGCTCAGCTTGAATGCATTGTTCTAGAGGACAAACCTAATATGTCTGAGCCAAGAATAAGTCCACATTGATTAAGAGTTTTCTTCCTTCAAAAGTGCTAATCCGATCCATTATATGAGACAAAGGGTGGAAGCCTGAAGTCTACCACATGTATTGGCAGGCTGTTACCCATCTGAGTGTTTCTGTCCCTGATTCTGGTCAAACTTTAAAAGCAATATTGTTAATTATAATAGTTTGTCTCATAGTTTCCTTTCCACAGGTCCAGTTCCAGCTTCCATTCCACTGCTGGTCTAATGATGCACATGGGAATGAAGTTAGACTTCTGATTCATTACCAGGAGTCCAATGGTCAGATAAGTGACTATGTTGTTGTCCTGGTTGAAAATATCTTGCTAGTGATGTTTCTTTCAAACTGATGTTTCAAAATATTTGTATTAATCATATTCATAAAGAAGCATAACATTAATATATACATTTCCAAGATCAGTCCAGAGTGATGAATGTAGGTGTGCATCAGTTGTACACACATCTGTACTTCGTAATTCTAGAGAAAGACGCTTCTCTTTCTCGGGGGGTGATAAGTAAGCTAGAGCTGCTTATGTCTGAGTATATATTGTGAACATGTACTACAGCCGTTACCTCTTTAAGACTGTTGTACAGTATTGTCATTTTAGGACTGTATGTATCTAATTATGTCTGGTATTTAGAGGCTAGAGCCAGTATGTTCGCCATGACTGAAATGCTTCATCATATCTAATGAGCTGCCATCTTGTACAGAACATAATGTACCTGTTTGATAAAATGGTGGTGTTTCCTGATAGTATTGATACTACTTAAAGATATTACTGGGTAACCAGAGGTAAGTATCAAGAATCAATTATATAAACTTCTGAATAACAAATTTACAGGCTATTGTAGCATCATAGTTTTGTATAGATATGATTTTCCCATTAGATTAGTCTCTGATGATGACAGGATAGTAATACAGTAGCTTTAGACATCTTTTCCCAGCTACAAAGCCAAACTAATTTGGATAAATTAATCTTGGTAGACTATTAAATAGTCTATAATTAAAGGATTTTCTTATAATCTTGCAATCATAATTTAGTATTAAAATTGGGTTGTAAGGCTCTAGTTCAAGTCAGGATTTTCCTTCTTGTTTTGGATCAAATTCAGACATGCTTTTAACATAGAAGGGAGAAATCATATCCAAGCATTTCACCAGATTAACAAATTTGTTAAGAATGAGAACAAATAATTAGCAAACGTGATGTATTCTTCCAATGGAAATCTGTTAGGCCCAGGAATTTTACTCTTTTTGAAACTTCCAAGAGACCTGTACAAATGTTGTTCTATGAGTGGGCAATTATAACCCTGCATAACAGGAAATCTTTGTAACAACATTCCTTATAGTATGTCTTCTTACGCAGAGAAGACAAAGTATGTCTTCTTACATAGTGAAGACAAACAAAATCAAATAAAATAGATTATCATGACATTCATATATGTAATATATGTTGTTATTGCTCAAAGGAAAAGGTCAAGTTGTGACTAAAGATGTCTAGCTATATCCCTAATGCAATGATTTCTACTTAACCTTTTCAAGCTGAAAATGTAAGCACATGTGTTGTGCCTTATGTTGAATGACTGTTTTTCTCTTCTTCATAGAATTCCATGTTTATTGTTTTGATCCGGTACCCACCCCGCCAAAGCGCACGCGCACACACACACACACACACACACACACACACACACACACACACACACACACACACACACACACACACACACCTGCCTCCTACATGTAGATTAACACCTCATGCTCACTGTTCTTTCAGAATTCCTTTACCTGTATATATTCAGATTATGTGTTTGTGTAAATCAGATCTCTTCCTCACTGATGGCTTGATTTTTCTGTTTTATTTCTGCCTCTACTAATGTCCCTGCTGTTTCATTTTTTATCTGTTTTTTTGAAGATATTTCTCACTGATATCTTGGCATATTTAGATCTTCTATAAGACCTTATCCTCATCTCTCCCACTTTGCTTTCCTTTTCATCTTGGCAACTTGTGGTCTTATATTTATTGACCTGTGTATGACTAAAACAGCCAGCTACCACAGGTCTTCTTTTCCTACAGTTTTAACGTTGCTATTTCTGTAGCTTTCTAATTTTTCTCTCCTGTCTCCTCTGCTTGTTGCATGCTGTATAACCTTCCCTTTCTCAAAGGTACAGTGCAACACAGCCATCTTCCCCAGCCTGTCATTTCTAGTTAACATACACTGATATTCCCATATCCCACCCTCTGTTGTCAGTAGCCTGAGGTTTTGTTATATGTCTTTCTCCAGAATTGTTGGCTCTGTATTCTCCCATCTTTTTCATAGGCCCATAGCAATACCTAGTTTCACTTTCTATTGTTTTCATTCAGATCCTGATTCATATCTTCCCCTTTCCTTTTCTTTTATTAGCCTTTACCTTTTCTTTTTTATGATTCATTCCATGTAACATGCATTGACATTTCATTTTAAAGTAGTCCTGTCTCTGAAGTAATTCTTCATTTGGTGCCAGAAGTCTGAATTGTGTCTGTCTGTCTGTTGCAAATAAAACTTTTTCTTCACAGATCATTTCCCATCTTCTAGTGCCCTATATCTTTCTGTCTGTATTGCCTCTACATTTTTGTTCATTTCCTGACCACGTACAGATCCTTACTGCCTTGTCCTGTGATTTTTGGGTAGCAGCCCAACATAATCTATGGCTGGACAGGCCCTTGATCTATGGGAAAGCAGGAAAGGAAGCTTTGAGGTTATCAAGGCATTTGTCACCTACAGCAGGGAGAAGCTAGAGATGATCAGGGACAGTCATACTGTGGATCCAAAAACACGCTCCAAAATTTAAGAATTCCAAAAATACAAGTGATGCTTAAACACAAGCAGTCCAAACTGTGCAAAAAATTTTCTTTATTTCTGGTACCTTGGCCTTCGCCTTCTCATGGAATACATTTATAATTCAAACAACACCCCTTTTATAACACATCTTCAAAACATTTGCATAAATGATTGATTCAATAAAACAATTAAACATTTTCAGTCAATTGTTTTAAACAAACCTTGCTTTTACCAACGATGTTTTTTTCATGTGAAGTTTCCTTTAAAATTTCATGCTTCACCTCATATATAAAATATGTATTAAATATACTGATATTAATTTATCTTCCATGACAATAACTTTTGTATTTATTTAATTTTTAATACAAAAAATATGTATAAAAGAATATGATAATTATATTTAATACACTCCAAACCATTTTCATTTAATATGTTTGATCATAAAACTGTAACCTTATATAATTTAATATTGATTTTACGCTTCCAAATTCATCCCATTTGGAAAAAGAGTATTATAATTTAAAATAAATCTAGACTCCATTTCCAATAATTTATTATGAAAACCTGCATTATTCTCACCAAAAACCTTTGGTTTCCCCAAAACACAAAAAATAAACCCTTCAGGAACCCCTTTTTATACATATTTTTTGTATTAAAAATTAAATAAATACAAAAGTTATTGTCATGGAAGATAAATTAATATCAGTATATTTAATACATATTTTATATATGAGGTGAAGCATGAAATTTTAAAGGAAACTTCACATGAAAAAAACATCGTTGGTAAAAGCAAGGTTTGTTTAAAACAATTGACTGAAAATGCTTAATTGTTTTATTGAATCAA
Organism: Protopterus annectens; assembly: GCF_019279795.1. Taxonomy (NCBI): domain Eukaryota; kingdom Metazoa; phylum Chordata; order Ceratodontiformes; family Protopteridae; genus Protopterus; species Protopterus annectens. The sequence goes on from NC_056737.1 coordinate 726,208,802, forward strand.
TCATTTATGCAAATGTTTTGAAGATGTGTTATAAAAGGGGTGTTGTTTGAATTATAAATGTATTCCATGAGAAGGCGAAGGCCAAGGTACCAGAATTAAAGAAAAATTTTTGCACAGTTTGGACTGCTTGTGTTTAAGCATCACTTGTATTTTTGGACAGTCATACTGTGGCTCAGGATCTTTTCTTGTATGGTTACCCTACTGCGACCTTGTGATACAAGCGTGCAATTATGTCAGTATGTTTACACCACGCACATGTGTATACACACCAAAGCATTGCAGTCTATCTCCCTGATCTCCTATATGGTTAACTCATTCATGCCTAAAGCACCTTTTCTGTATAATTCCACTTAACACCCATAGCTCCTTATGCTGTCTAGAAGTTTCTTGTGTCTGACTTTTTAACTAAGTGACTTACCAGCTTATAATAGGCAGAATTAAAAATGACAAGAATTTATTATTAAAATGACATTATGATTGTTAACCTACGATGTCCTGCAGTGGAAAAGCCTTGATTTTCTTATGCTTTTAAAGATGATTTTTTCAGAAAATGCTCTTGAATGTAAGGATGTATGTAGGATGTAAGAGGTGTAACTTTCCACACAGTAGCTGGTCCTTTACCCCAAGATAGGCAATCTGGCCTCTGGCAACTTACTCCTATCCTCCCAGTGAGCCCCCAGCCAGCCCTTGGATGCCCAGGGCACTTGTCAAGTAGAAGTCACTGGCTACAAAACCATCAGTAACATTGGGATGATATTCTGTTTTATAAATGTTTTTAACCCCCTAAATGAAAAAATATTACATTAAAATCTGTCCTTTATTCTGCCTCAACCGGAATATAATTAATAACTCATTGTATTGCCAACTCAGGTAAACAAGATGTCCTTCCCTCCATCTTTTTGCATTTAGCCCATTTTAAGACCCCAGTTAACAGAGATCTGCATAGCTCCTCCTCTTTTCCCTCTCATTCGGCTCCTTTACAACTTTATAGCCAGCGTTCTCTGGTGTATTCTTAAACAGCCCTCCCCCTGTGTCTATCTAACTAGTCCTTTGGAAATAGTTCTTACCAACCCATGTGTACAGAGAAAGGACTTAAAGAATTGCAAAAAAAGTACAGCATTGGCACTTTTGTGAAACCTCTCTCATCTACAGCTTACAGGCTATAGCTCACTCTACACGGGCACAATAGTCAAGGATCTCAGCACCTGAGTCAACATTTCCTCACCTTTGTCCACATTGTTGCAACAGTAGTTAGGAAATCCTTCTTTCTAACACAAATGATTTCCAAAGGAATCTCATTTAGATCTAAATATGTTATTGTTCCTCTTTACTTTGTCTAATTAGACCAATTATTGAGTCCACTGACCTTTTCAGCATGTAGTTAGCCAGAGGATTCATGCAGCTAGAAACATCCCACAGATTCCTGATGAAAATGATTATTGACCTAAAAACATATAGCTACTAAGACAGACTAAAAGTTCTATCCCCATACAATGAGTTTATTATAGACTCCCGCATGGAAATATATGACTGCAACCTCAAAGACCCCACCATAATAGACCTCTTAAATCTTTTTAGAGAGAATAACTCCACAAATACCCAAATCAAGAATCTGAACCAGCAATAAAAAGAAATATATTGGAGGGGCAGATTCATTACACAATAGTTGCCCCAATCTCTGGAGCAAACTGCCCCTGAATGCTAAGCAGAGTAAAACCCTTGCCTCCTTCAAGAGTAACCATAATGAATGGACAGGTACCTGCAAGTTTGTCCCCAGCTAGACATATTTTGTCCTCCTGGAAGTGTGTGTGGAGGTACATCTTGAGAGTGGTATTTGGCAAGGTACACGTGGTCTTCAGACTTGCTTGCCATGTACTGCAATGTGATCCTACAAATTTATCATAACTAATTTTTAAATCAAATTAATATTACTGTCATACACTCCTACTGATTTCCTGTCAGAAATGCTGATAATGACAGAACCAACACTTAAAAAAATAAACTGCAGTTCAAAAAGAAAAACAGTGAATTCTGCAGTTTACCAGTGTAAGCATGATATATTTGGCAAGAGATATCAATCAGCTGGACCCTGACCTCAGCCTCAGACATAGTATATCATCCCCCTTTCTGTTGTGATTCTGTTATTCTGAGGATCTTTTCCTTGCAACTTCAACAGGCACCCACTTTTACTTTGCTTCCATCTATACTTCTTCACTTTATTAATGTGTCCCCTTCATTTAGAGCTATATGTGCTGGGTGCCAAGCAGAAATCCAACACAGTAGTGAGTGACAGCCAAAAGTGCAATTACAAAACTGTTTGATTTATATGCTAAGATCGAGACTGTAGTATGACAGATAATACCCTTTATCTCTTTACCTGAACATACAGCAATCTCAGTGTTAACACACACACATATATATATATATATATATATATATATATATATATATATATATATATATATATATATATATATCATTTTATATATATATATATATATATATATATATATATATATATATAAATATATCTATATATATCGATATATATATATATATATATATATATATATATATATATATATATATATACTGAAATATATATATATATAATTATATATTGATATTATGTTGCATTAGCGAATTCCCAGAACAGTGACATGCACATCAACTGCAAAGCATCGATGGAACAAAACATCAAAAACAAAAACAAAACATTAAAAACACACCGTTTTGCAGGGGAGGCGACGGCCCCATATCCAATGCTAATTAAATATATTAACTCTGAGACTGCTCTACCCCCAGGAAAGGGCAAACTCCCACACCCCAATGTAACTGAATCTAGGACAAGCATCTACTACCACACTTCGATATTTTGGAGTTGATGTTGTATTTGTCCACATTCTGGGAAATATGTCAGTAGGTGTATGGGTGAAACTTCCCTACAAAAAACACTTTCAGAGTGTTCTGGGGCCTTTCAACATGTGTGACAGATTATAGTTTTCTAATTCTACTTTTTTAGTGTTGATCACTACTACGTTGGATTTCTGCACTGGAGCCTTATATGCCACTCCTTTACTTCTCTTTCAGAATATTTATTGTCACACACCTAATCAGTTTAATGAGCAACTTTTCATTTCTCCTCTCCTTAAACAACCTTTCTCCTTTCCTTACTCACTGATTTCTACCACAGCTAGTCACCTGTAACTATTAATATTACTTTTATTTCCTAGCATATGTCTGTCATTCAGTGTTCTCACATGCACTCTTTCCTTAGCATCCTACTCCCAGTCTTCTCTTTTTAGAGTTCCTGTGCCTTAACTTTGTCTCTTTTATTATTTCCTTTGTCACCACCTCTATCATAAACTAATCCTTTTTCCACATGTATACTTCTATTGGTATTTTATTGAATATCTTTAACAACTTTCTCTGCCTTGGCTGCTACATTCTTTTCCTCAAAACAAAAAGTATTTTTTTCTTCTCATTCTCCTAATTACCACAGCCTCCTGTTTCATTTGCTCCACAAACCCTTACTTTTTCCATTTTCCCATTTGTGTCTTCTGTGCTCCCTACAGTAATAATCCCACACCACTGTAAGAATCAGATTTAAATCTTTAGTCATGTTTCCTACCCTTTACCCTGCTGCCAGTATCACTGCTTTATGCAAAACACCATTGCACATCTAAAACAGCTTACACAACTGTCCCATGTCCACCCTTTCACATTTTATATTATTTTTGTTTCTGTGTGGCAGCAATACTATGTATCTGGAATGTTATGAAAGAGATTGTATTCTATAGTACTACTAATAAAATTTTATCACAAATATCTGAGATAAACCTATATACTTCTCTATCCTCAAATTAATTACACATCATGAAGTAGTTCTTTACTCTAAATGTTATTTTTCACTCTAAACAGTGTTTTTATTATTTTTTTATATAATTACATTACTTAGTATATTTTTTGTTCCACTTTGCCCCCCCGCCTGCTGATCATCAGTTCCTTCCCAGGCAATCGGCTCACTTGATCCCCTATCAATGGGGTTGAGGATCAGCCCAGAGAGGCCAGAATATAGGCAGTCATTCACGTGGTTTTGAATTTTTCTTTTATGTCCTATCTCTCACAAACCTAAGCAGTGATAATCCTTGGGTGGCACGTGCAATGGGTGTCAGTACTTTACTGCCTCTCACTTCCACAAGGGGCTGATGTTAGCAGGAATGCCCTGATCACCCACAAGAGGTACTGCACAGTGGTTTTCTCAGATCCCACCAGGGAAATCGGTTATTTCGTTGTCGGTGTTTTGGCATGTCTTGTTATCAGGTAGACCCATATATATATATATATATATATATATATATATATATATATATATATATATATATATACACACACACACACACACACACACACACACACACACACACACAGTAACCTCCCTCCTACAAAGCAAAATTAGTACAAATCCAGCTATCTCCCTCCAATCATTGAAGCCACAATAGACCTATGCATTCACTCCAGTGCCAATAAATGCAATTAAAATACACCTATGCATCCTTAACACAACAACCACTGCCCTTACCAACTTCCATCCGAATAACTCAAACTCGCTGCAGATAACCTTGCATATCCTGTATTGATTCTGATAAACTGCTATATCCAAGAAAAATATGTCTCCACCTTATGGAAAAAATCTACTGTAATACCTTCCATAAAGGGGGATCATCAACTGAGCTCACAAGCTGTAAACCAATCACTATTCTCTCACCCTTATCCAAAATCTGGAAAAATATATTCACTCTCAATTTATTACATATATTACTTCTTGTAATTGCCTCTATCCCTCACAGCATGGTTTCAGACCCAATCACAGTATACCACTGTCCTTCTAAGGTTCACAGATATATTAATCACAATAGAAATTCATGTCTCCTAACCTCAGAACTATTTCTAGATCTATCCAAGTTATTCAACATAGTCAGTCATCCAATTCTCCTAACTAAACTGTCTTCATATAGGCTATAACCCCCACATAACTGGTTTCTTAGTACCTCACTGACAGGTCCCAAGCAGTGAAATGGCAAGGTGATTTATCTTCTTTCCTTCCTATAGCCATCTGAATCCCACAGTGCTCCATCTTAAGACCACTACTGCTTAAATTATTTATCAGTGTCTTAAACATAATGGACAAAGAGGCCACTATGATACAGTATGCCAATGACTCCACTCTAATATGTGCTACTAGGACACTACCCATGCTCTACAAACATAATGCCTTCTCCTCCATAGAAGGTTGGCTTGACAACTCACAACTCCTCCTGACCACCCCCAAAATAAATAAATAAATAAATAAATAAATTACTACTACTGTTTACCCCAACTCTCTCTCTCTCTCTCTTCCGGAAAAAAAAAATTACCTTTAATATGCTGCCCTCCCACAAGACCAATACATAATTGATATCCCACACCTAAGTAGGTGTCCTATCTATCAGACAAACTAGGACAATTCTACAATAAAGTAGCCACATTCACAAACAACCTAGAATAAAACAACTAAACTGGCTCAAAATAAATAATTTTCTATTGTTTAATTTATTACAGTATTCAAACTACTGTAAAACCTTGAAAAATTCCTATATATCCACTCTTGTCATTCAACCTTATACTTTTAAGAGACATCTACACTCCACTTACAAAATATTACTCTCCATAAATAAACCACAATGCAGGACACTCCCTGTATTCACACTGCATTGCTAATAGCTGGAACATCATCTCGCTCCACTTAAGAACAGTCTGCAACATGAAAGGCGTAAAATGCCAACTAAAGCAACTCATGATAGATAAACAGCTCTGCAACTACATCACCTACTAATATAGCTTTATGAATTCATGCCATAACTCTCTTCTGCACAAAACGTAATGTACTGTTATCACAATTATGCCCTCCTCTGTCATCACATCTCCTTTAGCTTCCACGAGCCTCTTCCCCTCCTTCCTCTCTTTGGGCTGCTCTCACTCTTTGCCTTAATAACTGTTATTCATATACAACTGTGTAACTGTTATTTTTAATCAAAGCTGTTTGTAAATGCTGTAACTGATGTTGAGGATGTCCAAAATAAGGCAACAACTACTGATAAACAAAACTGACTGTAAATGATGAAGCAATGCAAATGATGTCCATGATGCATGTATAATGCAACTTTTCTCCCTGGGCATCCACTGAAGAAGGACAGTGCTCAGTTGGACTATCCCAGAAAATAAATGCCAATAAATAAATAAAATTATGAAAATAGCATTTGCATCGAGTTAGCATTCTTTATCATTTAAGCCCCACTCTCTCAAAAAGAACTAATTTATTTTGTTAGTCAAAATAATATGGTGCTATTTCTACTGTAAGCAAGATAATGGCCATCTTACGCAATAAGTACAATAATAATCAAACAATCAACTTCCCCAGACATTTCGTCACAAAATAATATTTTGTAACCGTCTGTAAAACAAATATGCCTTAGCTAACTGAGAAAGTGGTAAGCCTGCTTGATATTGCTATAAGACAGAGAAGGAGAAGGAGGATGACAACATTAACACAAAATTATATTTTCTTTAGCTAGTTATAATATATTACAAGTTATGGCTTTTATTAGAGCCACTGTTAATTTATCTTTAATAGCTGCCATGATTGCAGCTAAGCTGTACTTGCCATTGAATGTATTTGTAAAGCTTGCTTAATGTTTTAAGCCGGGATCTAGGTAAATAAATGAATTGCAATGTGATCTTTGTTTCTAGGTAGTAGATTTTTCAATCCTCTAAGCATCAGTTCAACTATAAGGGCGTCTTTATTCTAAGTATGAATATTTTCCTTGTTATTTAATATTATCAGCTGAATATGGTGCTTACTGGTTCCTACTGTGCTCTGACAAAGGTACTGCTGAGCAAAAACAGAAAAGGAAGCATATCCTCCAATGGCTGTATGCCCTTTTTTCCATTGGCTGACTAATAAGCACATCATTTAAAGAGGAATCTAAAGGGTGTTAACCTAATCATAAAACACAGGTTAATATTTGTCTATGAATAAGTTATTTTAAGCAATGTACGATCCCTTCCTCATACTACAGCCTTCCTACCCAGTGCCCTTCATCCATGCTGGGTCAGTAACTCCGCATTTCTCCCTCCATCTTACTCCAAAGTAGCTGGGGCCGGTCATAGAACCTAAAGGCATCTGCAAGTTTTGGCCACCACCATCAGCCTGGGGGGGGGTCACTTTTTGGACCTACCCCCTTACTCCCTCTCCCTATTGCAGTCCAATGGTACATCTGAGGGTGACTGTGGAACGGAGGAGTGCAGTGTATCAGCACACCTACACTGAAGCTCAGCCATGCTGACCATCCTTTTCCCCTTTTTGGACAACGCCTCTAGTGTGACACCCCCAGTTTCTATCAGGGATCATTGCAGAGAACACCCATGTGACTACCCATCCCTTGAGATGGGTACACCCATTGCCCCCTTCCACAACATCAGTCACCTGAGCCATTAATTGAACTGGGGTAATCTGGGTCATAGTTAGAACTTTATCCTTCGACACCACTGGAAGGGCTAAATATTTACCTATGAATGAGTTCAGTTTTATCCAATAATTAGATTCTGTGGTTATTTTGTTTGTATTTATCTTAATATTAAACATTTTTTGACACAGAATAGTGTCAGTATTTATAAATTCTGTAAATAAACATGTAACCTTATTTTTCCTATTCACTGTAGTCATTTTCCTGGCTATTGTAAACAAACTCCAGAGAAGTGGGAATTGAGTCTTATGTATATATCTCAGAAATGGAACACCATAAGTTTAGTTAATATAAATTTATCAGACCACAATAATTGCAGGAAATGTTGGACTTTTTTTGCAAAAAGTTTGTAGACCTTTACAATCATAAAATGATGCTGCCAGTCTGTGTTGATTAAAAATGTACACCTCTAACAACTATTAATTTCCTTTTTGTATAACATTTCAGTTTTATGCAGTGATAAATGATTTGTGTTGACATATCTAAGTGGATAACCTCCAAAATAAAGATGACGTATTTCTGATGATATTAACATATTTTTTATTTATTGAAGTTAAAGTTCAGGAGCTCATTTTGGATATAATAATAATCCCAACATTTATCTTTGATATGAAATTTATAGACCTTGATATTTTTTATATTTTGGGTATATATGATCTCTGTATTTCTCACAACCTCTTAGCCAAAGAAATCTGGACAAAGACTAAAATAATGGGGGCCAAAGGCCCTAAAATAGGAGCCGATTTTAAATATTGCTTTTATAAACTTATAAAGATGCTAGAATAAAAGGGTTTGTATTAGCATACATTTTCTGAAGGATATGAAGTCTGAAAATGAAATGTATGTTATTATTTAGTAACTTCAATCCTCAGCGATTTGCTAGAAAACAACAAATTTTATGATGAACATACCAAAAATATGAGGCAAAAATTTGGACATTCTGGAAAAATCTGGACAGTTGAGAGGCATGGCATTTTTTTGAGATTGTTTAGAAAGTCAAGAATGGGTGGATATTATACAGATTAAAAATAGTCTAGTGATTGGTACCATTAGCCAGTTGGGTCTCTGTTCACTTACTGAATTGTAAAAACCTCTAACCACGAAAGAACAAATGTAAAACTTTGAACTAGAAAAGCAGCGAATGTTGACAACTTCGAAAATAAATTCAGCCAATTGCCATAATTGGCCAACAACCAGGAAGTAACAGGATGCAAAAGGTAAGTGAAGGGAAACCTACTAAATTTGCCCTATTCCCCATTGTAGTGCGATCTCAGAGTTGGTATATATAGTTGGGAGGCACAGCTCCCCACCTGGTTTGTTGTATGTGCAATGTTGTCTGATTATGGCTATTCTCTGTATTTTATTTCACTGTTATCGGTGTTCACTGCTTTTCCAGTTTGCTGTTTTTCTTTTATTGTTTTGTGGTTCAAAATTTTTTTTAATTCAATAAGCAAACATAGACCCTGCCAGTTTTCTATATAGAAATAATATTTCCCCATTAAATAGTCTGCGTTAAGTACTTTAGTCTCTCTTAATATTTGATTTCATATCCCTTTTTTAAGCTTAACATTTTTTTAAATTCAGACTATGTATACAATGTGCTGTAAGTGCTAAAGGGAATAATTAAAGCACCATGCTTTTATCTCAGTGTATTTATATATAAACAATTCTAAAGGTTTCTTAAAATGCTGTTTATACATGAAAAATTTATTGGATTATATTTTTGTGTTCTTTATTCTCCCTTGGAGTCATGGAGTCATCCTAACAACCATCCTATTTCCTCATGTCTATGCTGGGTCTACCGGTCACTCCAAACATCCCCGGGACTATTACAAAATTTGATGTCAAGGCCAGCATGGATCCTAATTATGTCTTGGGGTGGGGTCATTGTTGTCTTATCATGAACTGCATTTTTTACTTTAGTCATACCCCATTTCTCCACAATGTGTGCACCTTGGCTGGCCCCATGGAGCATGCAATGGGCAGACCTTGCTTCCTAACACCACACTTCTACATGGTCCTATCATTTGCAGGCTGCCCTGCTCCTTCAGCAGAGCACATTGCAATTGGCTTCCCAGCCTCTGATAGACAGCACATAGTGCTTTGTATGCTTCGCCCACATGTCACCCTCCACCCTAGGATGGGGACCCTATCCTCCCTGCTGCTCTATCAATCACTTGAGCTGCTAATGCTGCCAAATTTGTTGATGATTTCTATGCCCATCTCAAAGCATGCATCCAGACATCTGTTCTGGTAAACATAAAGACAGTGCCAAACTCAGGAATAAACTGCTGTGGTGGAAGCATAATATAAACGGACTTTACAATAAGAGGAAGACACTCATAGTCCATAAAAGTAAACTTAATAATCCGTCATCTACAGAGGAACTCAGAAAGATCAACAAAGAACTCAGAAACAAAATCAAATCCTCCAAATGCAAGTATGAATTCAGAATCACTATCTTTATTAAAGACAGCCACAAAGCCTTTGTCATCTATGTCAGAAACCTTATAGGTAATGCCCAACATTGCTCAGAGCTAACATAGAACAAAAATACTTAATTTTCCCCTGAGGAAATATCCAAAATATTAGCAGACAAATTCAGCTCTAACTTTACTCCCCTATCTCCCCCTAACTTTCTTCAACTTATTAATATACCCACACCCCTCCCGATCACCTCTGAGCAGGTCTGACATGCTCTGTCCATGGCCAAAAAAACAAAGTTATGTACTTACCATAACATTCCATGTGAGTTGTTCATCTCATCTTCATTCTTACAGATGGGTTCGGAGCCGATCCTCAGCTCCGAGTCGGCCAACTACAAAGCTTGAGGTCTTCAGACAGCTTGAGGCCAAGTCCCTATCCAATGATGCACCTAGAGTTACCTCATGTCTTGTTTGCTGCGTAGAATAATATCATGTGTCATTCTATCACTGTTTAAGAGAAAGTCATAGAAGGATTGAGCAGCCAGGAAGAATCTAGTATCTTGGTCCTCGAAAAACCCTGGAGGGGATGGGAGGGTGGGAAGTAAGAATGAAGGTGAGATGAACAACTCACATGGAACATTATGCTAAGTACATAACTTCTTTATGTGAAGTTTTTCTATCTCGCCATTCATTCTTGCAGATGGGTAACATCCCAAGCACCATCTTTCTCAGGTGGCTCACGGGAGTATGTTTTTCAGGACAGTAGACCCAAAAGAGGCCCTGTCCCTGGAGGCCCTGTCCACTTTGTAATGAATGATACAAGTATGAGGTCTTGACCAAGTGGCTGCTGCACAGATATTTTCTATAGGAAGTCTAGCAGAAAAGGCAGAGGATGTAGACACTGCTCTGGTAGAATGAGCCTTAATTTTGTGATGTAAGAGCATATTATTGGCTGAATAAACAAATGGGATACAATCAGATAACATTTAGACAGAGTTGTTTCTGCCACTGGCATACCTTTTCTGGAATCTGAAGAGGAAACAAAAAGCTGTTCTGATTTCCTGAACTCTTTTGTTCTATCCAAGTAAAATCTGAGCTGTCTATGAACATCAAGCTTGTGCAGCATATACTCTAAGTTGTTGGTGTGTTTGGTGAAGAACACTGGCAAATCTATAATTTGCTTAAGGTTAGTTTCAGTACAAACTTTGGGCAAAAATGAGGCATTAGTTCGCAGTGAGACTCGGTCAGCATGGAAAATCAGATAAGGAGGCTTTATGGACAAGGCTTGACACTCTGCGGGCAGAAGTGATGCCTACCATGACAAATATTTCAAATCACACGAGGAAGCTGATTTAAAAGGAGGGAGAATAATGCATGAAAGTATAAAATTTAGAATCCATGGGGTATAAGGGGATTTCACAGGTGGTCTGAGATGAAAAGTCCCTTTGGGAAAGGCTTTGGATAGTTTGTGTACATTATGTTCAATCCTTCAAATTCAAGGTGAAAATTAGAGATAGCAGCAAGTTGAACTCGAAATGTTGCTGCTGCGACTCCTTTGTTGAAAAGCATAGTCAAGAACTGTAATATGGAGGCAATAGGGGCTTGATAGGGATCAATATTATTTTGAGAGGCCCATATAGAAAATCTTTTCCATTTGCTAAGGTATAGCTTCCTAGTAGAGGATTTATGAGAAGATATTAGAATCTGCTGCATTTCATTTGAAAGGTTATGAAACCTGGCTATGTTAGTAATTGGAACAGCCAAGGTGTCAGCTTCAGGGACTGAAGAGAAGGATGAAGTTCCCCTGATGAGTGCGTCAGAAGATCTGGAACTGGGTCCAGAATCCAAGGGTCCTCCAATTGATGAAGTTAAAGGAAGGGGAACCAAATCTGACAAGGCCAATGAGGGGCTATTAGAATGATGGCCCTTTCCAGGGCTTTTGCTTTCTGTAGTACTTTGGGTATCAAGGGAATTGGTGGGAATGCATAGAGGAGACCTGGAGGCCAATCGTGTATGTGTGTGTCCCTTGTGTGCATCCCTCCCGAAGGGGGAATCAGGGCAAAGTAGTTTCTGCGTTTTGTGGTCATGTGGTTGGCAAAAAGGTCACACAAGGCTGGCCCCACCTGCGGAAAATTCTCTCCGCTATTTCTTTCTTGAGGGACCACTCATGAGGCAACAAAATTGCTCACCTTGTCTGCTATCACGTTGGATTTCCCCAGGATGTGCATTGCTAACAGAAAGTGCTGGGTGGCTGTAGCCCATTGTCATACTCTTAGGGCTTCACAACAAAGGGGGTAGGACCTGGTTCCTCTTTGTTTGTTCAAGTACCAGAACACTGACATGTTGTCCATCTGAATCACAATTGTTCCCAAAGGAAGAGCATCCTGGAAGTACTGCAATGCTAAAAGTACTGCTCTCATCTCCAGGACATTGATATGCAGATGTGTCTCCTGTTTGGTCCATGTGCCTTGGGCTGTTCTTCCCTGAAAATACCCCCAATCAGGGAAGCATCCATGGTCACTGTGGCCGCTGGGTATCGTAACATGAAGAGAGGTCAACCACCACTGAAGATCCTTTTTGCATGTGTTTGTGATCATTTTAAGATGAGACAATGAAAGCTCTTGGTAAAACCATTGAGTGAATAACAGCCATTGCAGAATCCGCATGTGCATGCGACCCAATGGTATGGCTAATATTGCAGCTGCCATCATGCCTAACAATTTTAGTACTTCTGATGCTGGAGTCTTGTCTTTGGATATGATATTGTGGACCTGCTGATGGAGTAGTAAGACTCTTTCTGCTGGAAGTCTCAAAGTGGTGGTGGTGGTGTCCAATTCTGCTCCGTTAAAAACAGTATGTTGCAATGGTGACAAGGCATATTTTTCTGAGTTTATTGTAATGCCTAGATAACTGCAGAGAGAAAGAGTGATGTACCTGGCTTGTATGAACTGATGCCTGGTGGTGGCAGTGAGGAGCCAATAGTCTAGGTACGGAAACACCTGGAATCCTAAACATCTCAGGTGACCACTGCCATTCATTTGGTAACCACTCTGGGGGCTGTAGTGAGACCCAAGGGCAGGGCTCAAAACTGGTAATGATTGGCTCCCAGCCAGAAGCGCAGATGATCCCTGGATGGTCTGGCCATTTTTATGTGGTAGTACGCATTCTGGAGATCTATGGAGCACATACAATTGTCTTTCCCTAAAATGGGAAGTATCAACTGAGGCGTGACCATCCAGAACTTCTCTTTCTTGACAGATTTGTTTAGTCTGCTGAGGTCCAAAATAGGTCTCCAGTTCACTCTCTTTTTTGGAACTAAAAAGAATCTTGAGTAAGTTCCGGATCCTATCTGGTCTGCTGGGACTGGTTGGATGACTCTTCTTCTTAGCAACGTTTGGACCTCTACTGTTGCCTGTAACTGAGTGGAACGTCCAGGATTTTTGTTGTCAATGGAGGGAGTGTGGTGAAAGGAATGAAATATCCTCTGGAAATTATACTTTGTACCCAGTTGTCATTTGTTATTTTTGAGCCAGGCATCTGGATACAAAGAAAAGCAACCCCAACTGCCTCCAAAGTAGGACAGTCAGGTCTCCTTTCAGGAGCACTGGTAGGGATTCCCAAAGAACTGATCTCTGGTCACCCTAGTTTTGCAGACCCCCTCTGCTGTGAGGGTGGTGTCTTCCATTATTGCCCCCTCCTCTGCCCCTGGAGGGGGGTTCACCACATGTGTCCTGAAAGACTCCTTGGGCTATTTGGAACCACATCTTACCTCCCCTTTGAACCATGGGGTGGCGTCTGGTAGGAGTGGAAAAATGGACTCTGACAGCAGACAGAGTCTTTCCTTCCTGTTCACACCTGGTCTAAGTTTCCTTAACTTTGGGTCTGAAAAGGGATGAGCCATCAAAAGGGGTGTTGACAAAGGATGACTTAAAGGGCTCCGTGAAGGAACACAAGCGCATCCAGGAGTGTTTCCTAAGATCAATTCCTGTACCCGCTGCTCTACTTGCTCCATCAGCTGCATATGAAATGAGGCACATGGGCAAGTTTACTATGTAACTGAGGGTAGCAAGCTGGGATGCAACTTTATCTGAAGCTCCTGCAGCTACTGTACCCTGAAGAGTACCTCCAAGCTCTTTTAGGAGATCTCTTTGCAGTCTTCTAAAATGGGTGAGATAGTTGAGTGAACACAGTACAAAAGGTGCTGAACTGTATGTGTGCTTCCCGTATCTATCCATGATTCTGAAGTCTCTGTTAGGAGGATGGATAGAGGAATAAGTTTCTGAAATCTCCTTTTTGGTGGCTGCCGCCACCACCATGGCATCAACTGGCACTCCCTTGGTAAGAAAGGACTTTTCCTGGGGGGCAGAAATAAATTTATTAGGCCTCCTGGGGACAGGCTCCATGGTGTCAGAGACTCCCACTCCCTTCATGAGACCAGCTCCATAAGTTCATCGATGGGCAGAGACACCCAAGAGGTGGAGAGTTGAGACCTGAAAGCCTTCAGGAGAACCGACTCATCTTTAGTAGGGTTGGTGGACTGCCAGTCACCCCTCTGCCTAATGATTTCTAATATCTCAGCAAATGAGATATCCTCAGAGGGGGACCGTGGGGACCCTTCTGATTCATCCAAGTCAGTATCGGATGTGAGAGACTCCTGTGGGGAGCCTAAATGCTTCCTCTTAAGAATCTCTTCCTGTGAACCTCATCAGTGGGAACTTCTGGTGAGGTCTCAGAAGAGCAGGGACCCCCCCCCCAATGGGGGTTCCTGAGGCTCTGGGTCTCTACGCTTAGAAAGGATCTGTGAAGCAGAAGTGGACACAGGTGCTTTTGGGTAGGAGGTAGCCGGACCTGAAGTCGAAGATGTCTAAGGAGACATAACTCTCTTCATGGCTTCGAAGGGACCTCTGCTCCGATGAGAAGGGACTGGCGGATCCGAGGAAACCATCATTACCCCCGGCACCGAGATGGTGGGCTCCAAACCAGAGGTAGGAGCTGAGCTCATCTGAGCCAAACCCCTAAGAGGCAGAGTCAGAACCGACAAGTCAGTCTGACTATCCTCCCTGGACCCGACCGGAGAGTGTTGGCTCATAGACTCCTCGATCAGCGCCAAGGACATCAGAATAAATGGAACCGAAGACACTGGAGCAGGCATCAGCTCTGAAGGCTCAACGATCATCAAGTCCAACTCCTCTGGCTCCAAAGGACTGGTATGGCTCAGAGGAGGAAAAGTGGTACATGGTAAAAGAGTCTTGTGTTCCGAAACTGTTTGGGTCAGAGCCGATAAAAATTTAGCGGTGCCTGTAACAACTTCTGCACCACACGATCCACATCCAAATCAGAAAGGCTTATCGAAGACCGAGATTAGTGGATGGAAGGAGGTACAGATTGCAGGAGTGAAAATTTAGGCAGTTTGGATACTGGTTCCAGTACCGGGGACCGGCTCCGAAGGACAAGATGCTCGGCTCCGAGGGCTGTGGAGCCGACGTCGACATTTTCTTTAAATTTTGTTTTACTTCCGAAGAAGTAGAAGCCTTGGAAAACTCTGAAGATTTGCTAGACCTGTCCTGGTCACTCAAAGCTTCCTGAAAAGACAGTTTGACTAGACCTCTATCGATTAGCTTTCTCTTTCTCTCCTGAAGGACCCTAGATGAGAAAGAATGACAAATGGAGCAACTTTCCTGAAGGTGTAAAGCTCCCATACAGTAAACACAGTTAACATGGCTATCTGTTACAGACATTTTCTGTCCACATTTTGGGCATTTTTTGAAACCTGACTTAGGATGTTTATCCCTATCCTGGTCAGCCATAATGAACAGCACAGTATCAGTGAAACTACAACAATATACTAAAGACACACCCAAAACTATTTAAATAAGCCCTGATAAAAAACTATGGGCTAAATATCCTGTGACAAAGTGCCACTTTAAACACACACACACACTCTTCTAAATATCAATAGTTATCAAAGACACACAATAGCTATATAACTACAGTAACTACACTAATTATAAAGGCCTTTAGAAAAATAAAGGCCAAAAGCTATATTTAAATATGAAAAAGGCACACTAAGGAATACACACTAAAGAGATATAATGCTAAAGAAGCTAAGAAGTGGAATTAATGAGTTATAAGAAAAATTTTTATAATAAAGTTTTACTGGCCCGAGCTATTGCTGAGGAACCTCCAATCTACTGCAGCGGCAAACTAGATCTGAGGTAACTCTAGGTGCATTATGGGATAGGGACTTGGCCTCGAGCTGTCTGATGACCTCGAGCTTTGTAGTAGGCTGACTCAGATCCGAGGATCGGCTCCGAACCCATCTGTAAGAATGAACGATGAGATAGAACAACTTCACATCACTGGTTCTGTGGGCCCTTGTAGTGTGCCAGGCTGCCTTTTTGTAATCACCAGACATTGTCTGGAAGACACACTACTAAGCTTAAGCAACCCCAGCCTCTGTTCTGTATTCATTCCAGAGGAGGGGAGAAGTGTGGCAGTCATCCCAACTGGATACTGCTAACTTATAAACCTCAGTAGCCTCATCGCAAAGCAATGGAACACACTATCATGAAACTTATTAACAAAGACAAAGGTAGTCTATAAGCCTTGGACCTAAACCAGTTTAGGTTTGTTAAAAATGGATCCTGCCTCCTGAATTTCTTTGAACATATCACTGATACATTAGACTCAGGTAAATCAGACCTCACTGCTTATCTGGACCTAACCAAGTCCTTTTATATAATTCCACATTTCCAGTTATGGAAAAGATAAACTAATTGTAAATCCACTGGATAGCAAACTGGCTAACTGACAGAACCCAGTCTATCAGTGTGGAAGGAATGTCCCATTAAAACAGTGGTTGCCATGAGTGTCCCCCAGGAATTGGTCCTGTGTCCAGCTCTGTTTAATATTTATTTTCTGATATCAAGGCTGACCTCAAGAACCTGTCGATGACCAATTTTCCAGATGACTTGCAATGTTTGAGATGTCATTACCTCCCTATCTGTGTTTCAAATTCTCAGGAGGAACTAACACGTATCAATAAGTGGTGTCTAGACCATGGCCAAAAACTAAATACCAAGAAATCCAGCAAAACTGGCCATCCATGCACCTAACATATAGGTGACAATTCTTTGAAGGTTGACTCAGCTACTGGGGACTTGGGCACTTTTGTTGACAATGAAATATCCTTTAATCACCATGTATCCACTACTGTTACGAAGTCCTTTTACCTTGCCAGACTAATCACCAAGGGTATTTCTTCCAGATCAAAGGAAATTATCATCCCTCTCTACTCCTCCCACATTAGGCCAATAATAGAGTTTAATAGCCCCTTTGGTAAGCACCTGTCTAAGCATATGACACAGCTTGAGAGAAACGGTAGCATTTTCTTACTAAGATAATCAAATGTATATTTTCCTAAAAATATGCAGACTGTCTTAAAGTGCTCTTCTTCTGTGTTATGTTTCCTACAGAGTCTTGTGAAGTGACATACATCTAGTTACAGAGCCTCAAATCATCCAGTCCTATCTGACCTCCTGCACACCCACAAAACTATTAACACCTTCAACACCCTCTCAAAAGATCTTAACTTCCACTGAAGCATAACTAGGACTTGCTGGTGAGATATATGTATATCAAGGAGAATCCCTCTTTTTATGGAATAGACTTCCTTTGGATGTAAAGCAAAGTAGTTCCCTGACCCTCTTTGAACATAACTTGGATGAATGGATGGACAATTGTAAATAAACCCAGGGCTTGGTTACTGAAGCCCTCATTGAAAGGGGTCAAAACTAGGTATAAATGAATCATGTCAATGGGTATCCAAGATCTGGGGTATTTTGGCTAGGCTACTAATGGTCCTCTGGATCAACAGTTTTAATAGCGTTCTGGTACCTCGGCTAAGTGCCTTCCTCTGAACGCACTTAGCCAAGGTGCCAGAATGGTATTAAAACTTTTGCAGTACTCGGTGACTCTGTATTTTTTTTTTATTTTTTGCTGGTTACATTGTGTTTTTTATGCCTTTGGATCAACAGCCTAGTACAGACCTATGAACCGATCAAAATGCGCTTTCATTGAATTTCATAGGATCATATTAGAAACGTCACCATAATTATGTTATATTTCTGTTAAAATATTTCTTTAAATCTGTTATTTTTGTTATATAAGCTGTGAGGCTATTAAAATAAAACAATTTTATTGGATTTATCATTACTGTATAACTAATTTCATTGTGATCTGATAAAGGACATGTTATCATCTTTACCTTTTCTATTTAGAAACCAAATAATTTGAAATATATATACCCTCACTGACTGTGTACCAAATCCATAAGAGTAATGAGTGTAAACTAAAGTTTAAAATAAAGAATTTGTTTAAGAAATGTTATTAACATCTATAAGATTAAGTAAATCAATAAAGTTGATTAAATTTAGCTGAAACTGTAAAACTAGTATCACTTTCTTTAAGTATACAGTTAAAGTATTCTGCCATTATTATAATTCCCTTTTTATTGAAAGGTAACATTTCCAGCCACTTTCTAGAGAATTTAGCTCCAATTCCTGGAATCCAGTGCATATTTGCCAAGGTTAAGATACTTTTATAATATTCAATAATGATCATACACATCATAATATTATCATCACTATATCAGACAATAATCCTAGGCATTACAATTGAATTTCTCCATAAGACTCTTGTTCCCATTGTATTTTCTTTAAAGCTAGAAATTGCTAGTTGTATATATTCCTTTGTATTTAATATACTAATCTACCAATGAGTTTCTTGTAAAAAAAAGCCACTTGCGTTTTATGATAACGAACTTATTGCCAGTGTTGCGGCCATTTACTTTTAAAGAAACACATTTTAAACAAGACATCTTATATTAGTCACATGCATATTGCTACTCTAAATTGCTGTTCTGTGATTTTCATAAGAACACAGCTCTTTAAAATAATGTCAGTATAAAACAAAAGGAAAGTTATTGCTTGAAAGCATATTTTAAATGATATAGATGCAAAAAACAAATAGTTAATTTTAAAGATAAAGCAAACCAATTACATCCTATGGAATTTAAAATTCTTAGTTTGAATAGAATCCCAAACTACCCTTCTAATTATCATATATGTCATCAGATGATTTATAGAGGTTAGTTATAACTATACTATATAAATATCTAAATTACAAGGGCAAACAATCTGCTTTAATTTAATCTCTCCTATTATCATGTAGTAGTTTACATCAACATAAATATTTAGGTTCATTGGTTCATGGGTAATTACTAGGTATGTGTTCAAGGAGACTATTGAGAAGGCTATCACAGTTTCCCCAAAGCCCCAAAGCACTGTCTGGTTAAGTGACCTGATCATATCACACAGTAGGCAAATGAAGTTGTGGGAATCAAATGGAAACAGCTTGTCAACTCATTGTTTCAATCCTCTGCACTAACTGCCAGCCTTCAAGCTCTTCTCAATATTCACATCTCTCAAGCCTTATACAACAATCTTTTAATGAAGCACAATTCCTTCTTAAATGTTTTTAACTTCATTTTGTGCCTTTTGCATTACAAAAATATTCATTCTAAAAAAATACATTATAAAACACTAGCAACTTACTTTCAAACCAAGTATCCAAATATATAGGCATGTTACAATTTTCATATTATACTATTCCCCTGCAAGCTGCCTGAAACATATTATTTTAGTCTTAATGTATTATACAAGATCATTTATATTAATTAATCTTTTCAGGTATTTTCCTTGTTGTATAACTATATGCTCTGTATTTCTGTTAATGTATAACTATCCACTAGAATTCCCTTTTAAATAACTCCATATTGTATGAAAATCACTATAATGCATGAGATATTTCATCTGTATTGTATTAACAATCATGTCTAAATGGTTAAAGCATATATATTTTGCTTTACCTATATGTACTAAGAATATTGCACAGCTTTGAAAATCATTTACTTCAAAATATGCCTCTAAAATGCAGAGCCTAAACAAGTAACATAGAGCTGTAAAACTAGGAGTGCCACCTTCGGAGCATGCAAAAACCTGAGGAAACTTTTGATTAACCTACATGAGTGCTACTGGTCACATTTCACACCTCCCAGGCTGCCAATTAAAACAAACAAAAGATTATTCTGGGAGTACAATTAAAATGCAAATAATAGAATATAATTAAAATCCAAATAATATTGTCCTGTCTGTCAAGAAAAAAATACTGACAAGTGGCAACCATACATATAATACGGCCTAAGGTATTTTCAATCTTAAAATCATCCTGATAGGTATTCTAATCTAATAGTTACTTCTTTGAATCACTTTGTGGTAGGAATGCCATTTCTGCTGAACACAACATTGTTGTTCATTTTGTCAAATAGCTTAACAGTTGCAAAAGATGTCTAAAGTATCTTGCCAGTTAAGGGTATGAAGCAAATGAGTTTTGGCTTAATTAAGTGAACTCATGCTCCTGTATCATAAGGGTCTATAGCTGAAGGTTGTTTGCTCTCAGCTTGCATAATAGTAATGCCCTGAAGTTTATGGAAAATTGCTGCTTCCATGGGTAAAATTGGACAGCCTTGCTCAACATGCAGGGGCTGTTCGTTTATTTTGCACCTGTGCTGTTTCATGTTCTATACTTGAGATTTGTCACATGATCAGTACTTACCCGAGCCTCTTCCATCCCAGTTAAACACACCCATGCATGGGATGACATTGTATGCAGTAAGACTTTCTAGAATTAGCGGCTGGACTGTGATGATGATCATGGAGACTATTATGATGACGTATTTGGCCACAAGGTGGTACCTTCGTTCTTCCACCATAAAGGCACTTTTTAGGAGCAAATTGAAGACATAAAAGGACAGAAGTGTAGAAACAGCCATCATTATGCCAATATAGAACAAAGGATTGTGTACATTTACCTGCAACAGAAGAAAAGAATAATTACAAATAAGGTAGAGCATGCTTTTCCTTCATTACTGTCTCTGCATTCTCATTGACACAGTTTTAATAATGATATGCAGTAGTGGTAATTGTTTAAGTGTAACTATTTCACATAATCTAAAGAGGATACTGTATGCTACACCCACTGTAATTTCGTCTTTTATTACATGTGGCTATGAATAATCAGTCAAGAAAATGTGTTCACCCACTACAAGGTTCATTGGATAATTCCTTCTACAGTTTATGACATGGTCACTAGCAATGTGCATAAAAAATATTAATATTAGCTGTTGCTATGATTCATATTGATTCCTGTTTGTTCTGATTATGCTAATAGCCTGAGTGTTCTGAGCTGGATTCAGGCTACACTCTAAATATTATTATTTAAGTCCATATGTCATAGCACATCATAGAATATTACAGTATGTGTATATACATATTTTGCCCTGCATTAGTAACCATTCTGCCATAATACCTTTTATGTCTCTTTAGGATTGTAAGATCATAGGAAATACAAGACAACTGAGTCACAACACAGTTTACACCTTGCTAATACACACTCTCATGGTTTACAATCAAAATATTTTAAATCAGTTTAACTTCCGGCTCCAGTTCGAACATGGTAGCAGCGACAGTCTGTATGTCGACAGTCAAGTGAACAGCAGTTAAGAAGATCATCAACAGGACAGAAAAATGCAGCATGTCTGTAAATAGCAACTGTCGACATTAACATCGAAAACGGACTGTCGATGGTGTGGGGTGATCATCTGACCTCATTAATATTCATGAGGCGATGACATGCTTTGAAGATATCAATGTTTGCAGTTGTGAATTCAGCGATTTTAATAGTAAACCCACTCTCATGCTGTACGCCTTAATGTAAGGAAGTATGAATCTGTTTTCATTCATGTTGGTACAAATGATGTCATCTGCAGGGACTCTCTGACTGTTAGTGGGGAACTTACAGTCTTCTTAGATAGTATAGCTTGTACTGGTATTAGAACGTATTTTTCACAAATCACATACAGAAGGGTAGTCAGGTCACTGTGAATGAAAATATTTTTGGGTAAATACCTACATGGAAAAAATGTCCCTTTTTAAAAAATGGAAATGTGTAGAGCATCCAAGCCTAATTTTGGGCGCACATGTGTTCAGACAGGATGGCGTGCATTTATCAAGATCAGGGAAGAGAATTATTACAGAAGATATTCTGCAATATTTGATAAACATTAGGCAGGTCGAAAATTTAACAGTTCACAGACAGCAATATTAGATGCTTCTCTGATGGTTGTTAATGCTAGGATTGGAAACCAGTTCTGTTAGGGCATAAATGTGTTTACTGTAACAGACATTCTAACAAAAAATCAGGTGGAAGTGTTATGATAGGGATTAAAGATAGTTAAGAAACATGTGATTATTACATGTTCATTGTGTAACTATGACCATAAAGACAGCCCTGGAACATAAGACAATTGTTGGAGTGTATAGATCATCAAAGTCAAGTGCAGATGACCTAGAGAAGTTCATATATTTCTTACATGAAACACAGGAGGGAAGAATAATATTAGATGGGGACTAAAATTTACTGGAAGCAGATTGGAATAATATTGATTCAACAACATTAGTAAGGGAGGCATTCACAATGAATGTTCAGGAACAACAGTTGCTTCAGATTGTAAAAAAAAAAAAAAAAAACTACCAGGGAATGGAACATACTAGACATTGTTTGCGTTCCTAAAGAAATTACTATAACTTCAAGTCAAGTTTTACCACCATTGATGTGCAGTGATCATGGTTATAAAGGTTCATTTGTTGCGATATAATTCTGCCAAACTGAAATCTAAAGCAATGCACAGAAGGTTAATTACAGGTTACATGTAAGCAAAACATCACTATGTAAAATTAACTGGTGTGAGGTGCTCAGTGGAAAAACTGCAGATGGAATGTGGAAAGTTTTAAAGAGAAATTGAGTGCAAAAAATCAAAAAAATGTTTAACATCAGGATCTAGGTATACAACGTAAGGAGGATATATTTCCATAAGAACAAGATACCTGATTAAGGTGAGAGACAAAAAATATAAGAAATTGAAGACAGGTCGTACTACAACTTTAAAAAACTGAAATAAACAAGCTGGACAAATAAATTAAGCAGAATGTGGGACAAGATCAATAAAAATTTGAAGAAATGTATATAAAGATATTGAGCATAATAGGAAACCTTTTTATAGATACATAAGATGTGGAAGGATTAAAGACACACAAATTGATAAACTGTGTGCAGATTCTAAAATATATTCTCAGACACAACAGATTATAGATATATTTACAAAATCTTATGCAAAATGGGATCCACAAAGGGCATGATAAGTTTTGCTAGTGACATCCAGGTAACCACAGAAACTGGAATCAAATTAGATTATATTGAAAAAGAACTGCGCAAACTGGATCTAAAGAAAGCACAGGGTGGTGACGGAATTAGTAATAATGACCTGAGAACACTTCAGCAAGAACTTATAGTGACATTATATCTTTTATTTGCTAGATCATATAAATATGGGCAGATTCTCAAGATTGGAGACATGCGCTTATTAAACCTGTCTTTAAGGTTAAGGGAAGTAGGACAAACCCAGAGTCATATAGACCCTTAAGTCTACTTTCATGTTGTGGAAAAATAATGGAGAAGGTTATATTGGATAAGTTATTGTCAGAACTGGATAGGTTGGAACTTGAAACCATATATCAGCATGCATATGTTGAAAACAGATCTATTACCACCTGTAACATAATGTTCTATAACAATATAATAACATAAAAATTGTGCTGTGATGTAATTTATATAGATTTAACTTCAGCATTTGACAGGGTCATCCACATAACACTGATCAATAAATTAATACAACTAGGTATTGATATACTCTTGCTATGATGGATAGCTGCATGGCTTACAAATAGGACATGGCAAATATCATACAGCAACTGGACAGGTGAAATCCTTGGATACAGTCAGGGTGTCCCACAGAGCTCTGTCCTAGGCCTTTACTTGTTTAGATTGTATCTTTCAGACCTAACCTTTTCACCTGAGGTGTTCTATAATTTATATGCAGATGACCTGAAATTGGGTAAATTGATTACATGTGTTACAGATAAGGCATGTCTGCAAAAGAGCCTGACTAATTTGACCATTTGGGCACAGGGGAATAATATGCTGACAAATACATCAAAAACTAAGCATATGAGATTTGGGAAACATAAATTGAAAGGTGAATATTTAATATAGCACACAGTGATTGAAACTGTAGATTCATTTAAGGACCTGGGTATATGTGTAGATCCAGCTTTGAATTTTTCCAATCTTATCAACCAATTGGTTAATGATAGTTATAGAACTATAGGTAGCATAAAAAGATTTATAAAGTCTAGGAAATCAGACATGATGAAGTCATTGTTAGTTACATTAGACCAAACCTGAGTATGAAATAACAATATGGAAACCTTATAAGAAAACAAGCATCAGTAAACTGGAGAGAGTACAGTGGAAATATACCAAGGGCATCCATGGATGTGAAAATTTAACTTGTTATGAAAGACTAAAATATCTGAACTTGTACAGTTTCTTATAGATATCTAAAAGGAGGTCTTATTCAGGTATATAGAGCATTTAGAGACAGCTATCTCTGGGAATATTTGGGGTTATCAAAAAGTACTAGACAATCACCAGACAACCTATGCAGAAGATTATATATGAATAAGAAGGGTAATAATTGGTTTTCTGAGAGAACACCGGATGCATAAGGCAGACTACATAATTACATTAAAGCAAGTGCTAGTTTAAATGTTTTTAAGAACAGTCTGGACACTTATTATGGGAACAAGTGTTTTGGTATATTGGCAGGCTAGAAGGGCATTAATGCCCATGCTTGAAATATTTGTAAGTACATAAGTAAGTATGTACCCCCTCTTCTCAGGAAGGACAAAACAGGTCAGTCCTGGAGTAAAGTTTTGGGTACCCATCCATTCACTCAAGTTTAATTTGAAAGATGCTGTGTGTCACTTTATTTAATTTGCTGTTGGACATTTAAGCTCCTAATTTTCATATTAGTTGATGTATTTGACTTCCAAAGATACAAGAGATTAAGGAAAATGGGGTCTGTAATGGTGCAGCATGGATCGCCCCACATAAGCCTATAATAAATTGAATAAAGAGATATCACTTTAAGACTTTTATGGTAGCTCAAGGATTTACGGTAATACTTTTCTTGGTTAGGAACCTCTGGGGCCTTTTCAGTTACTTAATATATCTAGATAGGTACATCCGGGGGGGGGGGGGTGCTCAATAATTTATCTAATTCAGGAAATGTACAGAGAGATGATAACCTTTTTTGACCTGGGTGATAGGCTTTTAGACATTAGTTGTACTAAACAGAAGGATTTTCTGACTACTGTTGTGACATGGTAGTAGTCAAAGGAGATTGGCTCATTAACCTAGGCTCCATGATCCTTGACTACATTATCATTTTGGAGTGAGGTGTTGACAATACTGTACACTGAGGGAAAGATACAAAATATGATAATGCTCCATTTTTTTCACATTTAATTTTACCCATTTTTCCATATACTACTTGTTTGTGTTGGTTAGTTCCTGTTGTAATGAATGAGTATCAGGAGGAGATTTGATAATAATGCCTGGTTTGCAGTCATGTGCAAACTTAGTTAACCAAAGGTCATAATTCCTAGTGTGGAGATTGGAGACGTAGATGTTGGAAAGTAGTGGTTGTGATACTCTGCCCTGGACATGCTACTGGCTACTTTCATACTTTACAAGGAGACATGTGCCACCTTAACTATGCAAGCTCTATCTTTCATCCAATTGGTTATCTACGTCATCATATATAGACTTATTTTTAAGATATGTAGCTTATTACAATGCAATTAAGGGGTATAGTGTTGAATGCTTAGGCTGAATCCAAAGAAGCTGTGTGAACAGAATGATTGCTGTCTGCAGTTCTCAAAGAAGTTAACTAAATTAATGAGGAAGGATCTCTCTTTGACAAAGTCAAATTAATGTGGGCCTTGGCTAATAAGGTTTTTAATGTCATAGTTTATGAGGACAGATATGATGCTTTCCATAGACTTGCAAATCAGGCTATTTAGGCTAATGTAGGTTAATGGTTGGGCTACCCTTATGCATGGGCATCATCACCACAGTTCCCCATGCTTTGGGAACAAATCTAGCAGCTAAGCTCAGATTAATTAATTTAAGGAGGAGATCCAGAAGGACATGTTAGCCAACACTTATTAGGCATCCAGGTAAATTATCATGTCCTATGAAAGCAGTATTTTTGGTTTTAGAGAGCACCTTTAGTATGTGTCCCTTTGTGATATTAGGAGGTGTGAGGGATTTGAAAACATATGGAAGTACAATAGAGTTTTCAGGAGTAAAGTTTGCACTAAATTTGTCTGCTAGCATATTTGCTGTGTCTACCATGTCTGAGTCAGTGGTTCTGTTTTAGATAAGTTCAGAACACTGCTGGGTGTAATTCTTAGTTTCATAATGTAACTTAGAAAGGACTTATCCTTGGCTTTGGAAGCTAATGTAAGTTCATATTTGATTACTTGCACTGGTAGTAGCTTTAGTTTCTTACTGATGATCTTGGTGAAATCTTTAATATGTTCAAGTAATATTCAATCTATTGTATGATTTAAAACATTTTTTGTTCTCTTGTTATAGAACATGCGGTTTATTTAAGCTTGTGGACCACCAGGGTGAATTATTCTTAAATGTTCCAATATATTTTTCTTTAGTAAGGATGGTCATGCCTAAGGACTTATTTATAAGGGAACAGAACTCCTTTGTTAAAGCTGTGCTGGTGTCAGGTCTGGTGATGTTATTAGTGAATCTGACTAGCTTATCATAGGGATTGCCCATTTGAAATCCTTGGGTTCAAAATTATTACATGCATGAGTTTTAGAGACTTTGAAAGAGAAGCTTACAAGTTTATGTCCAGGTTTAGCTAGGGATGGAGAAACTAGAGAGGTGGCACATGTAGTAGCTAGATTACTTAGGACCAGGTCAAGAATATTATGTTACCTAGTTGGTTTGCTATCTCTTCCAAGGATTTTTTATTAATTAAGCATAAGAATACCTTATTATACCGGTCTTTGTTGGTATAAGTGCTGCAATTTATTTACAGGTAGTTGAAATCCCCCATTATAATGGCATTTTTTGGTAATATGTGCTTCCTCAAGTATTTTAGGGCTCTTATGTGGTCATCAGAGCACAGGTAAGGTGTTCTGAAGCAAGCTATATAGGTTGATAGTTTATCTTGTTCAGAGTAAGTTGGAATTCAATGAGTTTAGTATGTGTGGGTCTCTGGAAATCTTGTCTAAAAGTGATGAGATCCTTGACAAGTAAGGAAATGTCTCCGAATGCATGTCAGGTGCAAAACCCATGTATGGAAGGAAAACAAGTCCCAGTGAAGGGCAAATATGTATGTGTTCAAGCTGTTGGAGAGAGCCTCAAGATCAGGTTTGTTCTTGTGCAGACATCTGGCATTGAGAAGAGCCACCTTGATATGGCCCAGTTTAAGCTTTGAAATTATTACATTGATATCTGCTATGCTGGGGTATCCATTAGCAGAACTCTGCCTAAAAATGCACTATGGGAAGTTCAAAAAGGGCTTTAGCCAGTATGCAGAAGCCATGGAGAGAGAGGAGCTGAAGTAAGATGGATGGTCAATCACCTCGCCCCATGCTGACACATAATGACCCCCCCCCTAGAATGACACCAACTACTAATCCAGTTGCTGAAGCCAATCATCTTTTCTTTCTGTATAGGTATCCTTCTGGGTGAAGGAAGGATTCGATTCAGGACCACTCTCTTTTCTGCTTTGGAGACATTCATGGTGAGATCCAACATGTCTCTCTGCATATCTCAAAGAGTTATGCACCTCAAGTCATTCACACTCACATGGACTACTTCTAGGCTGCAATCATTTTGCCCAGTGAGAGGGAATTTAGACCCCCTTTGACTTCAGGGATTCCAGCACCAGGAAGACAGCTTACTGTAACCCTGTCTTTGTCCTGTCTTGTGAGTGTGGACTCAGTGTGTCTGACAAAAGAGTCAACAGTTACCAAGACATTACCAGGTATTGGATGGTTTGTCATCTACCTCCTAGTGACTCTTTACTATGTGTGAGCAAGGTGCTGATGTGATGATGGTAGATGTCTGCTAAGATCTAGTCTTCTTACTCCTAGAAGGCTTCCATAGTGACTTTTTACAGCTTCTAAATAGGCCAAGTTAGTGTGGCTGTCATGAGATGTGGGTGGTACTGCAAGATGTTCATAGGACATCTTACTGGGAGATCTACTTTAAATAACCAAAGATCAGAACACCAACGTTCATTTTCATGACACTGAAAATAGCAAAACCTGACATACCCAAACACCAATGCTTTCCCAAGGTAAGTAAACACTTACCCAAACTTAAACTAAATACAAACCAAAGTAATTAAAACCCACACAGGTGGGGGGCTGCTCCCCCCACACACCACTAACTATATACACCAACTTTGGGATTGCACTACAGTGGAGAAAAGGGCATGTTGGGCAACTGTTTACTTACCCTGGGAAAGCTTCAGCATTTGGGTATGTCAAGTTTTGGTATTTTCACTGTTGTAAAAATGAATGTTGGTGTTCTGATCTTTGGTTATTTAAAGTAGATTCCATACTGGGTAAGAGGAATGCCTCCGGATTGTTCAGATATTTATTCCTCTCACAGGTTGAAATATTTGTGTCAAGTAGAAGGTCATTGTCTATGAGTGTATGGCAGTCCCTGCATTGCCTTAGAGAGCAAGAGCTATAAGTACCAAGTGCTATAAGGCTGGCCGAAAGCGGGATACAAGCAAATTTGCTTTCCATTTTGTCCAGATCACTCTTGGTTTTATTTTGGTCTAATTGCCTAAGATAGACTGTTTGAAGCTTGACTAGGTGGCATCTAGCAGAACAAGGTGAAGATGTATTTATTTATTTTTATTTATTTACATTTGTTGACCGGGAGTGTCCGACTGGACGTAGGTCCATTTTCAGCAGAGGCCCAGGGAGAAAAGCTCCACAGTTAAAATAAACAGACAGTAGTTACATTGGATTACATAGTGATTAACAATTTAACATAGCAATTACTGACAACATTTTTACAGATGAAGAGCATAGTACATCAGTAGACAACTAGAATCTTTATCTGTGAAGTACATAACAGATATTAACAAATGTTACAATAAGAAGTTCCTGCTGTATAATAAGTATTAGGCTTATGAGCATCTGAGCTTGCTATAATCAAGGTAGTTAGTGGAGTGGAAAGAAAGGTATTGGTTGGATGGGGTGGGTGATATTAGAGTGGGAGTTGCAAGGGCATAGCCAGCATGTTTTTAGGTGTGCTTTTAGTAAAGTTTTGAAGTGGGTGCATGATGGTACAGAGGTAATTGTGGGTCAGAGGGAGTTCCATAATTTGGCTATGGTGCAAGAGAATAGTGCTTCACCAGCAGAGTTATTGGCTTTAGTGATCTGCAAGTGATTTTTGTTGCTGGATCTTAGTAGTCTGGTGGTGCAATAGGGTTGGAGTAGATTCTGGAGGGATGGGACATTTAGTGGATGGTTTACTAGTTTGTGGGCGACTGAGAGTTGATACCATTGAAGGAGGTGAGGGAGTTCAAGCCAGTCCAGTTCAGCAAATGAGAGACAGTGGTGACTACGGTAGGATGCCCCTGTGGCAAATTTGGCGATTTTGTTGTAGCAGGTCTCTAGCTTGTTTAGATCGCATTGCCTTAGGTTGGTATATATTGGAGAGACATAAAGTAGGGTGGAGATAAGGTGGGAATTTGCTATTGAAATCTTTGCTGCTTTGGTGAGAAGTTGCTTATTTCTGTATAACGCTCCTAGTTTTTTTGTGGACTTTTTTTATGGTCAAGGATATGTGAATGTCAAATTTTAGTTTATTGTCTATTTCCACTCCTAGCAATTTGGTGTGTTCAGTTGGGTATATAGTGGTGTTGTCTTTTGCTGTGATGTTAAAGTGAGTAGGGTTCAATCTATGAACCTATGAACCTATGAGAGTTGTTTTGAGTATGTTTGGTGGGTTGGAAGATGAGTAGTTTAGTTTTGTTTGGGGTTGAGTATTAATTGGGCATTGGATAACCAAGTTTCAACAGAGGAAAAGGCTTTCTGTGTGACTTTTGCAGTTTGGGTAGCTATATATATATATATATATATATATATATATATATATATATATATATATATATATATATATATATGTAGGAAGATATATGTGGAAGAACAACTAAGTTAGGTGAAGGCACAAGCCACACACACACACACACACACACACACACACACACACACACACACACACACACACACACACACACACACACACACACACACACACACACACACACACACACGCAAAGTATGTGACAAGACAGCTGATAAAACAACTACTGCAGAAATAAGGATATACACAACTGGAAGTAGCGCAATAACACTGAGGTCAGCATGCAAGTAACAGTGGCTCAGAGCAAACACACTCAACCTACTGCAATAGTATAGCAATGAAATTCTTGGCTAGCAGCTGATAGCAGCCTC
This sequence comes from Protopterus annectens, assembly GCF_019279795.1. Lineage (NCBI taxonomy): Eukaryota > Metazoa > Chordata > Ceratodontiformes > Protopteridae > Protopterus > Protopterus annectens. The sequence goes on from NC_056737.1 coordinate 726,239,384, forward strand.
ATGCAACCCTGACTAGATTTTAGCAATGCTACCTGGTATGACATGGGCTGATCTTACAATGTTGGATCTCTTGTTTTTTTTAATGAATAAATGATGTTGTGAATCATTTTTTTTTACAAAGGTGAGATTAAATAAAAACTATGTACCAGCACCCCCTTAAAGGACTGCTAGAAACTTAAAATTTTATAAAGCAGGGGGTGCAGGGGTGGGGAAGGGTGGCAGCCCCCTTGCTGGATGTGGGTGGCCATCTTACACTGACATTGTTAGTAATGACCATTAGAATAATAATTATTTTTATACTCTAGCTCTTTTCAATGTTCAAAAACTACTGAATTGTACTGAACACTTAACTGACAGCACCACCGAGATATCAGTCAAACCAGCACAACCCACAGTTGCATTAATTACATATACTGTGTCCTAAAGTATACAATCACCTTAATAACAACAGTTAGACCATTTAAAACAGCAAAAATGCAGTGCAACTATGTACTGGAATCACTAGTATAGACTTAAAGACCTAAGGTAAAGCAAATTCAGACTATTAAAATAAATTTAAAATCAAATCAAGACATGTCCTTCTCTGACTTGTACAACTATTATAATGCAACAGTAATTTAAAAAAAGTGCCTCATAGCAAGACGTTGTCTGTTCGATTCTCAGTTAGAGCATCTTCTGTGTGGAGGCATATGTGAATGGGGCGTGCCTTTGTTGAAGGTTGTGCGTCAGGGCTGGTAACCCGGTACGTAAAAATCCACTACCAATCATTAGCGGACCTGAGTTCCGCTGTGGCGACCCCTAACCGGGAAAAGCCGAAAGACGCAAACATGGCAAACAGCAATGTTGGACATACACTCAATGCACAGGAATGAAACCATGGCTTAATAATAACAGTTAGACCACTTAAAACAGCAAAAATGCAGTGGAATTATGTACTGGAATCACCGGCCATAATGGAGAACCCTGGACTGCAGCAGTGTTTTTGCAATATATACTCACTAATAATGAAAATCTGTTTACTTTTATCATTTTTAGTGGCAGTAACAGTTTCCGCTGATAATGGAGAACACTGTAATTTAAGTAACCATGTCACTCGACATTCTGGATTTGCACTTATGTGCGGTACAGTGTTCTCTATTATCACCAAATCACTAATATAGGCTTAAAGACCTGTCACTGATTTTGTCTCTAAAATTTGCTCTGTTCATCATAAAATATATGGTTTTGGGGCAACACATTATGACTTTTAAGTTATTAAATAATACCAGATATTAAAGTAGCGTATTTCTTGTTTTTTTTTTTTTTTCAGAAAAAGGGTAAGTCATTTTACTCTGCCAGCTTTCTAAGTGGTCAGTATATTAAATATGTCCCAATAGAGGAGCTTTGTCTATCTCATTCTAAAGATAAGAGGCTGAGAGCTGTAATCTCAATTTTACAAGTAGTTCTCATGTACCAGCAAAAATACTTGACTAAATCAGTCAAAGCACACAAGCATACATGCAGTGACGTTTCTAGATGATAACTTGACCTGCTGCTCCTCAAAATACTGTAGCTCTGTGATACTTCCTCGAAAACATTTCCTACAGTACCCATAACACCTAAACACATCATCATATGAGAAAAGCCTTTCAAAACCTCCCTGAACACTACAGCAAGCATTTTCTACATGGGATGGTGCAGTTGTGCAAGTCTTCATAAGGGGTTTGGATAGTCTAATGGCATCTGGTAGACTCGAGCTAATTCAGTTAGAACTAGCTAAATGACAAGAACTTTCAATGCCATTAATTTAATACTTTTCTCTTATCTTTGGCACCCTGTAGCATTAATCACGTTATACTGGGGGTGCCGGGAGTTTCCCCTGTCTGGAAGAGGTACGTTAAATGGCAGCAGACATGCGGAATTTATTGCCAGTTTATTCTGGGAAGTAATTGCTATTTGAAATTCAGCTGCAGATGTTATATACATCACTTCATTCTTGAGTTGGCTTGCATAATTCTTGAAAAGTTAGCTCCTTCATACACTGGCTAATATTTCAACTGGTGAGGGAAAATATGCACAGGGTAGATTATTTTTTATTTCTGGGATAACCTTATTTCGACTAGCAGATGTAGTTCTTACAGACATTGCAGGCAGTATAGCAGCAGTTTTGTGTGTCAGTGGCACCCGAAAATTTGGAAGACCCATCTACCAGTATTTCATTCCATGACAATGAAATGAGTCTGGAGCCCAGAACTTTAGGCTATCATAGGGGAAAAGATAATATACTGAGAGGTGTCATTAGGTAAGTATACATACTCTTCATGAAAGTAACAGGTACTAGTAAGCCAGCCTAATTTTACATACATGATTATGCAAATGTGCCATTCATTTTACATGGGACAGCATTAAAATGCATGAGGGTGCAGCACAAGGTCAGGATTACTTAAGCCATAAAGGGACAATCCCAGGGATTTTTTGTTTTGATTCAGTCTTTGTTTACATTTTAGGTGTGGCTTTCTGCGCATACTCAACTTTGGCTGAGGGGGTGGGGGAAGAGTGCCTGCAGGAAGTTTCAAAGGTGTGAGCCAAATTCCATCTCAAATTGCAGTTGTACTAACAACAGCTTTCTCTGTGAGCCATTCATTAGTGTAATCTGTGCATTTTACACATTGAGAAAAGTAGCCTTTCAGGCATTTTACGACCTGACAGCTACTGCTACTCTACAAAGCACATCAGCAATGCAAGGCTTTTAAAACATTAGCAAACATAGTTTTTTTGTTTCTTTCATTTCATATTTTATTCTGTGGTGATTGTGAAATCTGGCTAACTACAACAATTTTATGACATGGCTTCTACCTATAGAAAGCATCTGAGTGAGGCAAACAGTAGTGGAAACCATATTTCTCTTTCTTTCATTTCATGTTTTGCTGTATTCTGATTTTTGAATACTAGCCTGGTGTAGTGACTTCCTGACCTGCCAGTAATTCCATAGAAAGCAAGTGTGTGACAGAAGGTTAGAGCATTAGTGGACACACTCTTCTGTTCCTTTTTCATTTTCTAGTTTGATATGTGCTGATTTCTGAATACTGCTAGACCAATGCACTATTTTTATGAGTGGGCTGCTTGTACATCTGTAGAAGCATGACTGATGCAAAGTTTAAAAATGAGTATACCTTCATCTTTTCCGTTCACTTCATATTTTATTTTTTGCTTATTTCTAGCTACTAGCCAAAAGCACATCCTAGTGTAATATGCTATACCTTAGTGAGTTACTGCATTATATTATGTTTTCAACACTTCTATCTCTTGTAACATTATATCTGGATGAATCTGTTTCTAGTTCCACTGTTGTTATATATAAACAAGTAACTGAAATGATACTCTACAGCTTTTGGCATCATTCTAACAGTTTGCAGTACCTAATGAGTGTCTGATTCCTGGTCTGGCAATGATTAGTCTTACATGGTAACATTTAAACTGTTTCCATTCCAACTTACTCACACGATAGCATACCTCTCACACAATAATTCTGGACAAACCCTAAAATAATAAGGAACAAATTCCCAAAAATAGAGATTTTTTTTAAATACTGCTCTTATAAACTTAGAAAGTTGCTAGAATAACAGAATTTCTAAGTGTGCATTTTCTGAAGGATATGAAGTCTGAAACTCAAATGTGTCATTATTTAGTAACTTCAATCCTCAGTGATTTGCCATAAAATCTAAATTTTATGAGGTACAGACCAAATATATGAGGCAAAAATCTGGACATTCAGGGAAAATCTGGACAGTTGAGAGGTATGCATGGTAGTGATGATAGAGCAAAGTGACAGAAAGTACTCGTGTATAATCTTACCATAACAGCTGTTCTCTGGTACAGTATTCGGTACAGAAGTGATGTATTGCCAAGGACAGTCCATCACTTGACTAGTATAAATAAGCTTAAAAGAGATCTTGGTTGTGTTTTATGTCACATTTATGCTCCCCGCACAGAACACAGGTCATAAGAGGGACTTACGGATGCAACTACCTAGAACTGTATTGCTTTGGAAGAGAACAGCTGTCATAGGACAAAGGAGTCCATACACATCCAGAAGGAAAAAACTGCAGAATAAACAACAGGGGATTGGAGGGAGGGAATACTACAATAATGAAGAGTAGGACATCTACTGTTATGGTACGATTTTACATAACTGTACTATGTCATTTTATATCACTGTTGCAGTATTCAGTCCAGAACACAGAGCAAAAAAGATCAAGAACAGAACGCGAGGTGGAAGGCTGAGAAGAGCTCTCAAAAAACCCACATACAATGGCTTCAGCAAAACCTGCTCTGGTCATAGAAACCATATCCAACTTATAATGCTTAATAAAGGTATGCACTGAAGACCATGTAGCAACTTCAAGGATGGAATGGTGTCCAACCCCTTTAAGAAGGCACCAAAAGAGGCAACAGCCCTAGTGGAATGAGCTCTAACAAAAGCAGACAGAGATTTGCCATGAAAAGAATAAGAAAAATAAATGGCCTCAGATATCCTGGTGGAGATGGCTTGTTTGGAAACAGCCAAACCCAAAGACCTGGTATAAAAAGAAACAAAAAGCTGATCAGACTTATGAATAGTCCTAGTTTTATTCAAATAGTACCTGAGATGCCTGTGCAAATCCAAGGTATGCAGGACCCTCACACTAGCAGACTGAGAAGAAGGAAAAAAAGAAAGGTAGTTGTACTGACTGACTAAAGGACAACTCATTGACTACCTTGGGCATAAAGGTAGGATTAGTACACAGGGACTCCCTATCCCTTTGATGATATACAGCGACTTGTGGGTGATAAACCTAGATTTACTTACAAGAATACAAAATCACTCAAACGACTATTATGTTATGAGAGAAATAATAAATTGGTGTTAACATCTGATAGAAAAGGGAACTATGCTTGTAGGACATGTAACCAGTGCAGTTACATGTCTATAGTTTTGTCCATCCTGACAGTGGAAGATCGTATAATTTTTCAATTTATGCAGACTGCAAGTCACAGGATTTAATATACCTAGCGGTCTGCACAAAATGTAATCATTTTTATGTAAGAAAGACAAATAGGACCCTTTGAGAAAGAGTTAGAGAACATGTCTATGCTACAAACAGGGAAGATGACAGCAATGCCCTAGCTAGACATGTCATAAATGAAGGGAGTACACATGGTTTTAAATTTACTCTGATTGAGTTTGTATATAAGAACATTAGGCTAGGTGATCATAGAAACTACACTGAACAAAGAGAGACAAGGTGGATCATGAGGCTACAAGCAGATAGACTATCTGGTTTGAATGATAGGGTGTCCATGAAACCGTTCTTGATAGCAAGGGACAACAAGCATTAACATTGTTTATAAGCTATTAGTCTAGCGTTTTCCAGGATGGCTCACAAATCTATTAATAAACAACATATATATTTGATATACTTTATATTTTTATAGCATACGTTTATACGTAAGCACATGTTTTTTTAAATAGTGGAACATATAGTTTGAGATGTGTTGTATATATGTTTTTAAGCTGCATGAGGCTGAAGTATCTATTATAAATTAAATATTTGTTTTTAATATAAAGAATCACAGAGGTTTTGAACATGAATTTCAGCCAGCAATTTTTTAGTTAATTTTTTAATCAATTAAGCACTGATGTCATCAAGTAAGGAACAATAATGATTGGTTGATGAAGTAACAGCAACGGTATTTAAATGTAGAAATGGCTTAGCTTTTTTAACAGTCTGATGAAGCATTCAAGAGAATGTGAAAGCGCTTGCTGGATGTTTTATTGTTTTTTTTTCTTTAGTTCAGTGTGTTTAATAAAAGGTCAAGCTTTTTATTGTCGTGTTGTGCCTCAAGAAAAGGTTATTTGGATTTTGAAACTACATTTTGCTCGAGGCACTTTACCCTTTATGGTTTATTTGTTTTGCTTATTGCTGTACTGTCTGTAAGAGAAGCACCACTGTTAGTCTGTTAGCATATATTGGACTACAGTAGTGTATGTATTAATCTCTTTCTGTATTTGTTGCTTATTATCACAGGTGATCCTGACAGTACAGGTGTGGGACATCTACCATCTGATGTAAGTGTATCAGTAGACTCTACTGATGATGATGGTGGTCAAACAGACCAGTGGGGGGGGGGGTGCAGAGGGTGAATTTAACACTGAGATTGACATTCAGCCATCATCTGTAATTCCATCAGACACAGCCAAGTAGGCCTACACCAACACATTCCAGTGAGCCCTCAAATATTAGACAGGTGGAGACTCTCAATCAGATTAGCGTGGTTACTGTGACTTCAGTACCTGTTGACCATGGACATAGCCAAAGTATGGACACACACACACACACACACACACACACACACACACACACACACACACACGCAGATGTTCTGGCCACGGTATGTTGAAGTTGGAAGTTTTGGAATTTCGAAATTTAGAAGTAGATCCCTGTATAGATATATACACACACACATATGTATGTGTGTGTATGTATGTATTTATATATATATATATATATATATATATATATATATATATATATATATATATATATATAAACATAGCAAGACACCTTTAAAAAAAGCAACGGAGATAGGAAGATCTCCGTTACTTTTTTTAAATCTGTCTCGCTATGTTAAACTCGTTTAACATAGTGAGACAGTGTGTAAAAAGCAACGGAGATCTTGCGTTCTCCATTGCTTTAAAAAAAAGTGTTATACTAATGGAAAAAGTTCGGGCGACCGGACCTTTTTCCATTAGTATAACTCTGATTTACAACGTGCATGCTGACCAATCAGCATGCACGTTTTAGAATATTAATGGGGGGTCGTTGTATAATCAGTCATAAATCATAAAAGTCCAATACACGTGCACACACGCACCTCTCAGTTCTCACGAATCTGAAGGAACACATCTAATTTGTTCTCAAACTTTTGTTCCAGCCCTCCTAAATTTGAAAATTATTTTGAGTTAACAGCATCCAGTAACAGTACCTAATATGAAAGCTTCTCCCTAATTATTTTTTCTTTGTCCATATTTTCAAGGTAACAGTTGAAAGACATGACACATACATACACAGGTAGATTGTGCTAACACATATGAAGCTACTTGACCACATTAGAAGAGTGGGCTACTTTTTCCATTTTTTTCAGGTTCAACTTGTTTCAGAACAAAAACAAAAATCATGTTTGTTACAGTCCTTTGCAAGAACTGTTTAAAATTAAAAACTGAGTACATTCATCAAAACAAATAAAATGTCTCCAGCTGGCTAATAGGTTCATAGGTGTGTACTAGGCTAATGGCCCTGGAGACTTTACAAGCCTAGCCCATAGAAGTGCCCTGGCATCATGCTACCTGATGTTATTTCCCAGTGCCTCTATCAAGTAGAGCCACTGCAGTGATCCCTGGGGTGAACATTTGCTGGCTTAGTTGTTTTTTTGGACTTTGCCTGTTTTGCCGTGCAAGGGTTCCACGGGCACCTGCTGTGTGCGTGAACATTCTATTTCCCATCCACTCATCAAGATTTCTCTTGAAGAAGACCAGTGAGGTGCTCTACTTGATGTGTCTAGGAAGTCTATTCCAGAGCATGGGCAGTCTCTGGGTTATGAAACTGTCCCTCCAGCATGTTCTGTTGATTGTGGTAATGAGGTTGAGGTCTCTGGAGCATGTGGTCCAGAGGGATTGGGATTTCTTTAGATGTAGCATTTCTAACAGAGCTGGGTCAGACATGGCTTTGTAAATCAAGCAGAGATTGCCTCTTAGCAGATGATATGAGACAGAGAATAGCTGGAGGTTTTTAAGTCTGTCCATGTAGGACATGTGTTTTAGGCCTAGGATCCTCTTTGTCAGGTACTTGTGTGGCCTCTCCATCTGTTGCATGTGTCTCGAGTTACATGCCAGATGGGTTTTTATACTCAATGACTGGCCTAATGAGGGAAGACAGAGGGAGATGATAACCTCTTTCTTCCTGGATGCAAAACCCGTGGTAATGAGATTTGCCACATAGAAGGACTTTCTGATCACATTGGCAATGTGGTGGTCAAAGGAGAGGTTGCTGTCAATCTGTGTCCCCAGATCTCTTATACACCTTCAGTGTTCAGTGGGCTCCCATCGATGTGGTAATTAGTGGGAACTGAGTTTTTCCCAAAAGGGATGATGCATTTTTTGGCATTAAGCTTAAGGCCATGGTTTTAACACCAGTCATTGGTTTCAGTGAGGGCTTTCTGTAGGATGTCTACATCACTTGGGGAGTTAATAATGGCTCCCAGCTTGCAGTTGTCTGTGAACTTTGTTAGCCAGAGTCCCTATGTGTTGGCCTGAACTTCTGAGAAGCAGATGTCAAATAGGAGGGGGCCCAGGACTGATCCCTGTGGGACTCCAGTCGTGACTGGTCGGCAGTCTGACTTGGAGTCTGCTACATTCACAATGTGGGTTCTATCTGTGAGCCAATTTGCAACCCACCTAGTGATATAGGGGTTGATACCTAGTTTGGTGAGTTTATCAATAATTCCTAAGTGGGGAATGGTATCAAAGGCCTTGGCCAGATCGAGGTAGGCTGTATAAACTGCCTTGCCCTCACCCACAGCTCTGGTGACTGACTGAAAGAAGTCAACCAGGTTGAGCAGGCATGATCTACCTTTCACAAAACAAATTGCATGGGATCTAGAGTTTGGAGATTCCCTATATCATTATTAATTAGGTCCATGATGATGCGCTCCATAGCCTTACATATCAGACTTGTCAGGCTAATGGGGCAATAATTCCCAGGGTCTGTAGTCGCTCCCCCTTTATGGAGAGGGATGACTGTAGCAGTCTGCCATTCAGTAGGGACAAGGCCTGAAGTGAGGCTGTGATTGAACAGGGCACACAGATGTGGTGCCAGTTCACCATGTAGTTCATGTGAAACACATCCAGGGATATTATCAGGTCCCATGGAAGCTGTATTCTTGGCCTTGGACAATGCAACTTTAACCTGTGCTGCAGTAGTACTGGGTACCTGGCATTCCTCCTGTATTGTGATTGGTCCTTTGGGGGGGAGAGAGGGATAAAGTTGGCATTGAATCTGTCAGCCAGTATGTTGGCAATATCTGTTGGCTCAGTATAGGAGGTACCATTGTGCAGTAACTCAGAGCAAACCTGGATATTACCGTGGAGATTCTTGATATAACTATAGAAGGCTTTGTGGTTGTTTTTAGTGTCTGCTGCAATTTTGCCTTCATAGCTGGCTTTAGAGATTTTGATGAGTGATCTCAATGTTTTGTTGTGGCTAATAAGGGAGTTTTTCCAGTCTTGGGTCTTCACCTTTTTCTGTAACAGTTTCTTCCTTCTGTTGTAGAGTTTATTAATGGCAGGGGATCACCAGATTGACTTCTTGGAGGACAGTGTCTTGGTTCTGTTGGGTATGGATAGCTCCATTTATTTATGTACGTGTTCGTACAGTACATTGGTGTATGATATGGCAGTCATGCATCTATTTTCCATTGACACGGGTGCTGTGAAATTAGCCACCTCTGTTTTTAGGAGCCCAAAGTCAGCTTTGGAGAAGTTTTTCATGGTGGTTACTTTTGCGGGGGTGTGGGGGGTGTGGGGTGTGGGTGAGATGCAGATTTCCATTGTGATTAGTTTGTGGTCAGATCTAACCAGGGAGGAATTGACTATTGGTGTAGAGCAACGGTTGCACATGTTAGTAATAACCAGGTCAAGGATGTTGCTTCCTCTAGTGGGGGCAATAATTAGCTGGTCCAGGGCATCGGAATTGATGAGTTCCAGGAAGTATTGGGCCAGTGTATTAGTGCATGAGTAGTTTTCCCAGTTGATGGAGAGGTAGTTGAAGTCACCTAGTATGAGAGTGTTGGGTTGGACCCTAATAGTTTCCAGGGTGCTTAGGAATGTGGAGTGAGAGACTTGGGATATGGTTGGATACCTATAGCAGGCTACAACAAGCATTACCATTCTACCAATGTTACAATGTTAGTTGAACTTGAAGTATCTCAGATGCATTATGCTGGGCTGCTAGTCTGAAGGTGTGCATATCATTTATGAATATGGAGACACCACTACCTTTGAAGCTTCAGTCCATGTTCTGGGGCTGATAGGTGTGGAATGAGTTATAGCCTGGTAGCGCAGGGATGCTTTCTGCTGCTTTAAACCAGGTCTCCGTTAAAGCACAAATGTCGATGTTCTCCATTTTGAGGAGTGCTTCAAGCAAGTGCATCTTGAGATTTAGATTTCTAACACTGAGCAGCATGACCATCAGATTGCATTTATTTATAGCTGTTACGGTGGTAATTTGGTCTTTAGAACATCACGTAAAAAAGGCACTATAGGGGTGGCAAGAGCCTTAGCCAGTATCTGGAAACCCAGGGGTGACAGATGCAGGCCATCTCTGGCAAAGCATTGGGGTCTGTCAGTCATGTCATCCCAAGCAGACAGATACTGGATCCCCTTAGAATGACACCAGAAACTTAGCCAATTGTTAGTCAATCATTTTCTGCTTGTACTGCGATACCATTCTGGACGACAGTAAGATGCTGCTCACAGCTAGGGTCATACCTGCCTGTGCCACATAATCCGAGAGCTCCACCATGACTCTTTTCATGTAGTCCAGGGAGGTGCTTCTAAGGTCATTCATACCCACGTGGATAATGACAGAGTCATACTTGTACTTGTTATGGAGTGACCTGAGTGCGTGTGTTATGTGTCGGATTCTGGCACCCGACAGACAGCTGACTGTTTATTTATTTATTTATTTATTTATTTGCAGTTTGTTAACCGGGAAAGTCCATTGGGCCAAAATGAGCCCGTTTTCAATGGAGGCCTGGGGAGAAAAGCTCCATATACAATTATTACATAGCTAATATCTACAAAGTTAAGTACAATAGTTTTCAAAACTACTAAAAACACAGCAATATAGAAGACAGAAAAATAACATTTGAGCAAGGTGTTGTAACAAAGTATTGAATTAAATTAAAACAAGTATTTTGTAGTACACAAGTATAATTTGGAGTGCAGGCACTTAATGCACTCAGTTTCATGAGGTGAGGGGTAGGAAGAATTAGCAGGAGAGTAGAACAGTGAAAGGTGACTAGGCTGAGTTATGAGAAAGGAAAAAGGGAGAGGGAGTGGAAATGAAATGAAGGGAGTCACTAGGGTGAGTTATGAGAAAGGAAAAAGGGAGAGAGTGGAAATGAAATGAAGGGAGTCACTAGGGTGAGTTATGAGGAAGGAAAAAGGGAGAGGGAGTGGAAATGAAATGAAGGGAGTCACTAGGGTGAGTTATGAGAAAGGAAAAAGGGAGAGGGAGTGGAAATGAAATGAAGGGAGTCACTAGGGTGAGTTATGAGAAAGGAAAAAAGGAGAGAGAGTGGAAATGAAATGAAGGGAGTCACTAGGGTGAGTTATGAGAAAGGAAAAAGGGAGAGAGTGGAAATGAAATGAAGGGAGTCACTAGTGTGAGTTATGAGAAAGGAAAAAGGGAGAGGAGTGGAAATGAAATGAAGGGAGTCACTAGGGTGAGTTATGAGAAAGGAGAAAAGGGAGAGAGAGTGGAAATGAAATGAAGGGAGTCACTAGTGTGAGTTATGAGAAAGGAGAAATGGGAGAGGGAGTGGAAATGAAATGAAGGGAGTCACTAGGGTGAGTTATGAGAAAGGAAAAAGGGAGAGAGTGGAAATGAAATGAAGGGAGTCACTAGGGTGAGTTATGAGAAAGGAGGAAAGGCAGAGGGAGTGGAAATGAAATGAGGGGAGACACTAGGGTGAGTTATGAGAAAGGAGGAAAGGGAGAGGGAGTGGAAATGAAATGAAGGGAGTCACTAGGTAGAGTTTTGAGAATGGAGAGAAAAAAAAGGATGGAGGAGCAGAAATGATATAGAGAGAGTCAGGTGGGGTGAAAGCGTGAGCATTCCCAGTGAGAAGACAGATGGGAATGAAGCATGGTCTTGAAAGCAGAGTGGTTTTGGGTGATTCAAATGGGGGGGTGAACTCTATAGGCGAGCGAGGGAGAAAGACAGGAGAAATTGCCCAGGTGCACATAACGGTTTGTACACTTCAAGGAGGTTCTGGTTACTGGACCTGAGTGGTCTGTCAGGATGATGCAAGGTGAGTATGGAGGAGAGGGAAGGGCAGTTAGAGAGTTTGAAAATGAGTTTCTGAGCAGTTAACAGTTGAATGTAAGAGAGATAGTGTGGGAGTTCCAGCCAGTTCAAGGAGTGGAGTGCATCACAGTGGTGGGAGGATTTGGTCCCAGTAGCAAACTTAGAGATTTTATTGTAGCAAGATGGCAGTTTTGACTTTAGGGAGGATTGAAGGTTGGTGAGGAGAGGGGCTTCATACAACAGAGAGGGGATGAGGTAGGAAATAGACAGTATATGTTTGGAAGAGGGAATGAGATAGCGGCTGTGATTATACAGCATTCAGAGCTTTTGGTGTGTTTTCTTAATACTAGTTTGTATATGAATGTCAAACTTTAAATGTTCATTAATGATAACACCTAGACATTTTGTATGGGACACAATTTCAATGGGAATCTTATTCTGACTGACTATGGAGAAGGAGTTATTGACAGAGGTGCTTTTAGATTCAGTAAAGATGTTGGTTTTGGATGCATTCAGAACAAGGTGATTTTTCAACGTCCAACACTCGGTACAAGAGAAGGCATCTTGTGTTAGTTGCATGAGTTTGGGGACAGATTGAGCATAGCAAATTATGGTGGAATCATCCACGTATTGGACAAATTTGGTATTAGGAATGCAGTGATGAAAATTATTAATGAAGATGTTAAAAAGTAAGGGACCCGGTATTGAGCCTGGTGGAACTCCTGTTGGAGTGTGAAGGAAGGAGGAGGTACTATTGTTCCACTTGATGGCTTTCTGTCTATTAGAAAGGTAACTGGAAAACCAGTTAATAGAGGAGGGGGAGAGATTGAGAAGAGATAGTTTGGACAAGAGAATGTTGTGGGAAACAGTATCAAAAGCCTTCGATAAGTCTAGGAAAAGGCTAGATACAATGTTGCCAGATTCTCGGGCAAGGTTGACGATGTCAAGGAAGGAGAGAAGGGCAGTGGTAGTACTACGTCCAAGTCTAAATCCATGTTGAGTTGGAGAAAGAAGTTGATTGTCTAGAAGGTAGGGAAGGAGTTGCAAGTGTATTCATTTTTCAAGGACTTTTGAAATAGGGTACAGGAGGTTATAGGATGGAAGTTGGAAATTTCAGTATTGTTACCTCCTTTGTGAAGGGGAATGATGAACACTTTCTTCCAGAGGAGGGGTACATAGGATTCTTGGATTGAATGGTTGATAAGTATGGTGATGGGAAGGGCTATGCCATCAGCAGCTAGCTTGAGAAAGTTAGATGGAAGGTTGTCTGGGGCATGACAGCATGGTTTTAGTTTTAGTAGAAGTTTTTTAATGATGTGCAGAGAGACGAATTGTATGCTAAAATGGGGGAGTTGAGTAGTAGTGATGTCAGTTGGACTAGAGTTGAGGGTGTGGGATGAGGGTGGCGTAGAAGTGTTACTGAAGAATGATGTGGTGAACTTGGCTATTGAATCAATAAAGAAAGAGTTGGAATTGGGTAGCTAAGATATGATCTGGAGAGTTAGGGTCAGGGCAGGGATTGTCTTTTTTCCAGGAGAGAGGAGAGCAGATATATTGTTCCAGAATTTTTGGGGGTTGGATCGATGATTGTTTTGAAGCCTGGAGTAGTAGGACTTTTGGTCTAAAGCAATTTGTTTTTTCACTTTATTACGGAGTTGCTTATATTCAGTAAGGGTGTTAGGTGTTTTAGATTTATGGTAACACTTCCAAGATTTATCTCAGAGATGCATGAGTGTAATAGTTGCTTTAGTTAGCCAAGGGGTGGATTTAGTTTTGATTCTTTCAGTTCTGGGGGGAGCGAAGCTATCTAGTAGGTTATAGAATGCATTGAAGTATGTAACAGCATCGTCAAGTGGGAGGGTTTTTACAGGGTTCCAGTTCATATTCATTTTATTTATTTTATTTTATTTTACATTTGTTAACTGGGCTAGTCCAACTGGATATATGTCCATTTTCAGTAGAGGCCTGGGGAGAAAAGCTCCAAAGTCAGATACATTATAACAAAATGTATAAGGTTACAAATACAAAACAGTGTTTTTAAGGTTACAATCAAGTTAACATAGCAGTAGATACAAACATTTTACAGTTTGTTACAAGACAAATATTTACAATAATATGGGACAAGATATTCTCATGAGGTAGATTAAACTTAAGGTTTACAATTTCCTGAGAACGGTTACATAAGAGTATTGATAACATGTTGATCAAGATATCCATGTGAGGTAGAAAATCACTAAAGCGGGTTTGCTATTCTTCTAAAGTTTGCAGAAAGAGCATTCATTTATAATTAGAGAGGAGTTAGGAGAAACTTAGTCGCTGAGGTAGTAGGTTAGTCAGGGTTAGTGCAAGGGCATAGCCAGTGTGTTCTAAGGTATATTTTGAGTTTTTGTTTGAAGTGGGGTAGGGAAGGAAGTGATATAAGATCACTAGGAAGAAAATTCCAGTATTTCCCAGTTGTGTTAGAGAAAAGAGAGTTTCCTGCCATGTTGTTAGACTTACTAATACTAAGTAGAGGTTTGTTAGCAGAGCGTAAGGTATTAAGATTTTTATACGGAGTAATGAGGTTTGAGAGTATAGGAGTGTTGTTGGGCTGGTTGAGGATCTTATGAACAATGGTTAGTTGGTTAAAATAAAGCTGATTTTGCAGTTCAAGCCATCCTAGTTGTTTTAGATTCTGGCAGTGATGAGTTCTAAAGTGATTACCAGTAGCAAATCTGGCAATGTTATTGTAAGATGTAGTGAGTTTAAGAAGATTCTTCTTGGATAGGTTGGTGTAAATTGGTGAGGCACAGAGGAGTGTTGAGACTAGATGAGAGTGGGCAATAGTAGTTCTGGCTGTTGGAGTGAGAAAATATTCGATCCTGTATAGGAAGCCCATTTTTCCTAGTGTTATTAATATGGTTATCAAAGCTGAGGTGACTGTCTATAGTTATTCCTAGGAGTTTGGTGGTAGAATCAGGGGATATGAGGGTGCCATTGTTAGAAATGACAGAGAAATCTAAAGGCATGGATTTACGGGTAGGTGTAAAGAGAAAGAGCTTTGTTTTTTTGGGATTCAAGAGGAGGCAACGTTTTATGAACCAAGTCTCAACTATGTTAAATATTTTCTGAGTTAGGGATTGTAGTTCAGATGAAGATTCAGCTGCACAGATTAAAGTTGAATCATCTGCATATTGTATGCATGTTGCCTGAGGAATAGCTAGGTAGAGATCATTGATAAATATTGAGAATAAGAGAGAGCCTAGGATGGAGCCCTGAGGGACACCGAGTGAGACTGGAAGGTGGGATGATAGTTTATTCTCCCAGAGCACAGCCTGTTGCCTATTGCTGAGGTAAGAAGTAAACCATTGTACAGCCAAAGTATCAAGAGAGAGTGATTTCAGAATATTTATAAGTAGAGAGTGGTTTACCATATCAAATGCTTTTGAGAGATCAATAAATAGAGAGGAAGAGAGAATATTGTTATTGCGGTTTTTGTTTATGGTATCAGTAAAAGATAAGAGGGCAGTAGTAGTACTGTGGAATGGCCTAAAGCCATGTTGGCTTTCAGCAAGTATGTTATGTTGAATTAAATGGTTTAGAAGCTGATGGTGAATACATTTTTCCATTATTTTTGCTAAGGGAGATAGTAGGGCTATAGGTCGATAATTAGAGTATTCATTTGAGTTTCCACCTTTGTGTAGGGGGATAATATGTGAGATTTTCCAGATGTTAGGGATGCTTCCCTCATTAGTAGTCCTATTAATCAGGATGGATATCGGGTAGGCTACTTCTTTAGCTGCTTTTTGCAGGTATTCGGCTGGGATCTGGTCAGCAGAAAGAGTACAAGGCTTACGTTTTAAAATGAGTTTATAGATATAATTTGTAGAGGTGGGTAGAAATTGGAAGGTAGGAAGAGAGCTCGGAGAAGAGTTAAGAAGACTGTCTCTATCAGGAACTAGTTGACTGGCTAGAGATTGTATAGCCTCTGTGAAGAAGGAATCGAAGGCATTGGCAGTTTGGATAGGAGTCTCATGTGTTGCACTTGTTGGGGTTGGTGTTCTGGAGTGACCTGGATAGAGGAGTCTATTGATACTTGCCCAGAATTTTTGAGGATTGTTTTGGTTTGTTTGCTGCATTTTACAGTAGAAGTTTTTTTTGTCTGAGAGAATTTCTTTTTTTGTCATGTTCCTCATATGTCTAAAGCTTTGTTGATCTGATGTACTTTTGGTAGTTCGCCACTTGGACCAGGCTTTATTTCTGAGGAGGATTTTTTTCTTGGTTTCATTTGTAAGCCAGGGGGCAGGTTTGGACCTAGTTCTGATAGTATGTTTAGGAGCGTGGTGGTCTAGGATTTCTAAGAACTTAAAGATGAAATATTTGACAGCCTGCTCAAGTGGGAGGGTTTTTAATTGAGACCAATCACAGGCACTGAGTTCACTCTGGAAAAGGTGTTGGTTAAATTGCTTGTTGGACCGTATAGTCCTATATGAGGTTAGGTGAGAGGTATTAAACTTTTGCCCGATTATATAAGTCAAGGAATGTTTTAGTGAGTCAGGGAAAGATAGAGGGTTGAAGTTTTTTAGGGTAGAAGTTGTGATATAGTTGTGGTGAAGATGGAGGGAGGATGGTGAGCGACAAGCAAAGGCAGGGAGATGATCACTGAGGGAGTTGGGTAGGGTGCCATTGTCAGAAATGGAGTTGGGGTGAGAAACTAATATCCAGTCCAGAAGTCCAGAATACTACCAGAGTTATCTTTATTAAATCTGGTAGGAGAGGTAATTATTTGGGTGTAGTTGTATAGGTTTATATTCTGAGGTGATGTAGGTGATTGAGTAGAAGTCCAGTTTAAATTTAAATCACCTAGGAGTATAGTTTCATTGCATATGTTGGATGAGAACCAAGAGAGGTTATCTTCAAGAATGGGGATTGTATTTCCTTGTGGAATATAAAGAACAGCTATACATATGTTTTTATGGTTATTAATTTTCAGGAGGGCCAGGGTTAGTTCGGCTGTTGTGAATTGGGGTATAGGCTTGGTAAAGCGTGTCACTGTTACGGAGGTTACCTTCTCCTTTTTCAACTTAGTGAGTGGGGCATCAGTATGCCTCACTATCAAGTCACCTATGACTAGTGTGTTGGTCAAGCTGTTTTGCTTTAGGGGCTTAGGTTGAGGAGCACACTGTGTAGGAGAGGTATGTGTCTTGCAGTGTGTGCTGTGTTGTGGTGGTCGAGTGCATTTCTGCCTTGGAGGTCTCTGCTGTTTGGGTCAATTTCTATTGAGAGCCTCCACAAAGGTGGGTGTGTGGTTTGTGCTTTTATGTGAGAGCTGTGATGGTGGGTGTTCTGGAAAGCTATGTGTTGCATGTGGTGTGGTGCAGGTGTTGGCCTTCTCCTCTTCACCAGCTATTCCGGTCTTGGCTTGAGAGTGCATGGCTTCCAATTTGGATATATAAGTGCATCTCTCACAAGTATGAGTGTTGGGAGATAAGAGGAGAGGGTTGTCTGTGTACATGAGGCAGTTGCTACACTGCCTCAGAATGCCCACGTTCACCAGGTTAATAGGAGAAAGCACAGGGAGCTGACCTTTAGACATGCCAGGAGGGATGGTCATTATTACTAAGTCCTGGAGCTGTTTCCTTATCCTTTTACAGGAAAAATGTCACTCAAAGTGTCTGAGTCTGTACAGAGCACTGCTAAACACTTGAGGAGAAACTAATACTTAGACCCTGAAAATTTAAGGATGAAGTATTTAGGCAGATATTCTGAAGTTAGAAATCAAGCAGTACTTACTGAAAAATAAAGAATTAGCTTGTCAAGAATGAAGAAAAGAGGAGAGTCACATTAATGGCTACTGCCTGGCTACAACTAATGTTGGTCTCAGCACAGCTTCACTCTGCTGGGATACAATGCTCCTTTGCTTCTTCTCTCACCAGAAGCAAAATGTTAGCACCAATCCCAAGAAGAGAAGCAGGCCACGGCCTGTTTGGTGATCCACAGTCTTGTCCCAGATGATGCAAGGGTTTGCAGGCTTGTAGCCTTTTTCTGGTAGATGCCTTGAATAGCAACCAGACCATTGGCGATCCACAGTCTTGTCCCAGATGATGCAAGGGTCTACAGGCTTGTAGCCTTTTTATAATAGATGCCTCAAATAGCAACCAGACCAATCAGGTACATTAAGCACAGACTCTCACTCTCCAACCAGAAAAGGTCAAGAATCAATGGACTCTGCTATTACTCCCACCAGGGTCAGAATATAAGCACAGATTCCAAGCTGTCACCTATAAAGCAATTATTAAGATTTCTGGTGATCAGCAGTCTCCAGGAAATAATGTAACTGCACTCCTTCTCTCACCAGGAGAAAACAGAAGCACTAATCCCAAGATGACTACTGAGAGGCAGAATGCGGGCTCTCCAATAACTGGTGGTCTTGCAATATATGCTTAAAGGTAAGATGAAAAAATGGTTTATCCTAACCACTGCAGTGTGCACCAGAGGAGTTAGATGTGAAAGTAGGTAACTTAAGTTTTAGTGAAGAGTCACTATTTTTAAAACGGCAAAATAGATTGAAAGGGGGTAGTCACTTTTGTATTCTGGTACTATGGAATACAGTAGGATGACCAATAGATTTAAATAGTTGAAGGGGAGTGATTTCACAAAATGATAATTTTGTGCTTACTCACACCAGCCAGTAAAAGCAGAGAGAAAATGAGATATATGGTCAAATTAACATAAGGGACGGGCAACTAGAAAGACAGTCCTGTTTAAAAACAAAACAGTAAAAAATACAACACTAACCGGGTGGGGAATATTTCTAACTCACAAGAGACAGAGCTGTAGTGTCTTTTCAAGTTTTAATATGCAGTTAAAAGCAGAATACAAGTAAAACACAGTGTAAAGAAAACAAATCACAGTACACAAAATAGAAAAAGGCAATAAAGTAATATAGAATACAGCAAATAAAATGCAAACTAACCTTTCCCTCAGCGCAAACTGTAGCAGAGTCTGGGTGAGCCTTTCCAACCAGTAAAAGGGTCTGTTGCCATGGATATGAACTTTCCCATTATCTCCATTACCAGCTTGGTGGATATGGGCATACTGAGGCAATGTAGAAATTCTCTCATGTTTATTGATAACCAGTTAATTCTTAAACAAATATATGGTATGTGAGAGATGTATTTACACAATGTCACTGGAGGCAAAGCTCTCACATCAAAGCACCCCTACTGTGAATGAGGTTGTCGGTAATACACATGCTGCACCTATCACACACACACATTTCAAAGCAGACACATAGGCCCATATATGGTGAGGCACTTAAATGTAACCTGCCTAAACCCCAAAGACCTCCTAGTTGAAGTACGCAGCAAACTCCCTGAACAACCCTGAACGCACTCTTTCAAAACAACATCCACATCAATAAGTATGGCTACATTTCATGGAGCCTCTGCTTCTAAGCCCATTAGGCAAGTCACCACAGAATCCAACATTCTAGTCATTGGAGACTCATAGATTCATAGTTTCATAGGATGTTAATAGGCTAATGGCCTTAGGGCCTTTATAAGCCTACCCATGTTATACCCTTGTTCCTTTACTGACCATGTTGTATGGTCTATATTTGCAGTTCGAGTCTATGAACAGCACCAACTGCTCCTGTCCAAGAGGGACATAGGTCTGACATGCACACACACACACACACACATATATATATATATCTATATCTTTTTATATATATATATATATATATATATATATATATATATATATATATATACACATATATGTATATATATTTGTTTGTGTCTTTCAGCTTTTCCCAGTTAGGGGTAGCCACAGCGGAACTCTGGTCCGCTAATGGTTGGCAGTAGATTTTTACGTGCTGGCTTGCCAGGCCTAATGCACAACCTTGAAGGAACGCCCATTCACGCATGTCACCACACAGGAGACACTCTAACTGAGAATTGAATGGACAACATCTAACTGTGAGGCGACAACGCTACTGCAGCACCACCACCACAGTCATATATATATATATATATATATATATATATATATATATATATATATATATATATATATATATATATATATAAAATGATACATAAAAATGTGTGTGTGTGTGTGTGTGTATATATATATATATATATATATATATATATATACATACACACACACACACACACACACACACACACACACACACACACACACACACACACACACACACACACACACACACATATTAAGTTGCTAGAATAATAGGATTTTGTGTTGCCATGCACTTTCTGAACTATATAAAGTCTGAAACTCAAATGTGTGTCCTTATTTACTGAATTCAATCAACAGTGATTTGCCAGAAAACCACAAATTTTATGAAAAACAGACCAATTCACAAGGCAAAAAAATTCAGGACATTCTGCAAAGATCAGGAGAGTTGAGAGGTATGTTACCACTGCACACAATCTTGCATCCTGCTGCTTTGCAAGGCGGGGGTCCATCCCTAAAGATGAGATTTGGTAAGCATCAAGAGTGGCTCTTTTAGACAACCGATCTCTAGTTTACTTTGCAATGTAAACAGACATGGTTGTGGTTATTCACATGTAACTCAGTCTCATTCAGGAAGAAGAAAAACAAAAACACAAATGGATTGTTGCTGTGGACAGTGTCTGCAACCACTGGCCACAGATACTGCTGCTCTTCTGCAAGTACTTAAAAAAATGCCTCAGCATCCAAGAGAAAAAAAAAACTTGTTAACATTTTGAGGATGTTTAGAGTTAGTAATTGTCCTTATAACAAGATATATTGTGCCAGATAACAGGACCTGCTAACTGCTAACTTAGAAAAAAATCTACATCCCCATCACTGTAATAATTAATTACAGAAAAAAAAATAGGACAGAATCATGTCTGTGGGCAATAAGTAATGTTACCACTACCCGCACATCAATCCTGCTGTTTAAAAAAAAAAAAAACCCTGAGGATAAGATGCTGGTAAGCATTGACATCAATGCTTCCAGGCAACATCTCGAGTGTTTACTTCACAATGTATAGGGACACTGCAGTCATTCACAGCCATAAGGAAAAAAAAAACTTGGATCTTTGTAGGTAGAGTGTGCTGTTACCACCATAGCTCTCAATCTCTTAGCCCAAGAAATCTGAAAAAAAAAACTTAAAATAATGGGTGACAAAGTCCCAGAAAGAGAGAGAAATTTTAAATATTGCTCTTATAAACTTAGAAAGTTGCAAGTAACCAGTCAAGGCTGGGAAGATAAGTACTCTGCTAGGGAAAACCTTACACAAATTAATTTTTTTAAACAAAACTAATGTTTTTACTCTGAAAGAAATAAATTTATGCTAGGAAAATTATTTGCCATGGACTATTCTGCCTTGTAAGGGAATTTTACACTTTCTAGTCCTTATATTTCACATACGAATAATTTAGAGTCAAGCATATGTTGGGAGATTTACATGTTTCCTCTATCCATGACGGACAGGGGTGCTAAACCAGGCATGAGTTTGTGGTTACACATCCATTGGTCCAAATTACATTTAGAGTAAGAGAAGTTAACACCAGAAAACCACGAACCACTGAATTTCCAAAAGCGAAAAGCCACCAACCAGATTAGATATAAATTTATTATAAACAACGAACTTTAGACATACAAACTTTAAAAAGTAACGATCAAATTGCTTCGGACATACAAACTTTAAAAATAACGATCAAGATAAGCGCTTTCATTTAAAAAGTTTTAAACTTCATCAGACAGTTGGTTTAATTGCATCACTTCCTTTTATAACTTTCTTTTTTCAAAAAATCCTGCTCACATGACTCATGCAATATGCGCATGCCTAAAATGACTGTTGGAAAATATTTTAACTTTCCTTAATGATCATATGGTTGCAAATTCACATCTTGCGTGAATACCAAAATTTATACTTATACAAGAATTTACTAATATATGGAACAACTGATTACAAACTTATGGAATTAAAAGGTCTTAGATTAATGTACTGGCTATAATATTAAATATTATAAAATATTATAAAATATTTTCCGTAGTTAATTTTTATTAAAATTTCAACATTATTAATAGAAAATATTATAATATAACCTTTCAACTTAATTTAAATAAAATTTAAAATTAGTTAAAAATAATCTTAATAAAATTAGCTTAAGAATTGTATCAGCCTATCTGTGAATATAAAGATCAATTAAAATAAACAAACATATATATATTTGTATATTAACAACATTATTAAGTTACTTAATACATTATATGTTATTAGTAAAAATTAAACAATAAATATTAATATTAAAAGTATTATTCTTTATTATTTATTATTATGTACATTTAAAAAAATTCATAATTTCCTTTTATATTCATGCACATATAAAAAACTCCATCTTATTAAATAAATATATATTAATCAATATTAATAAAAAATTTTTTACAAAAGTTGTAAAAATTTTTTATAAAAAAATCAGTTTATGTCCAATATCTTTTATTATTTAAAATTAAATATCAAATATATAAATTGATTCTTAAATAAGTTTATTTTTAAATATATAAATTATGTAAAAAGATGTCCACAATTAATACTCAAAATACATTATTTAATCCTTAATTTTCTTTCTGTTTAATGCTATCAATTTTAATATTGGTGTTATTGTACTTCTTTCATTTATACCTGGCCATGTATCCGCTTGTAATTTAATTTGCCATTGTAATTCTTTTTGTTCAAGTATTAAACCCCAAGGCATTCTATCTTTTATCTCTACATGGTCTATAACTGTAAAATAAAACTGATGGCTATTATACTCGTTAATGTGTTTTGCTAAAGCGTTATTTGCTTTATTTTTCTTAATAGCGTATTCGTGTTCATACATTCTTTGAGACAAAGCTCTCTCTGTCTTACCTACATAAAATAACGAACATGAATCACACATAGCTAAATAAACTACAGCTTTTGATCTACAGTTATATTTATTATTTAAATATATTTTTTATTTCTTAAGTGAAAAAATTGTCCTACTTTAATTTTATGGCACCAGTTACAAGTACCACACTTTTTCATTCCATTTATTACTTTATTATTTTTTGTATTTTGAGTATTTGATTTTAGTAACTCTTTAAAACTTTTCCCTTTTCTATACACTATTTTAGGGGAATTGTCAATATATTTCTTACATTGAGAATCATTCATTAATATTGCCCAATTATTCTTAAATATTTCCCTTAATATTTGATGTTCCTGCGCAAATGTAATGATTAATGCTTTTGTAAATTGATTTTCATTTTCATCTTGGGACCTTAAATTACTATTAGCTATAGAATTTATTATAGTTTCCTCATTACAAATACCTGTCATATTTTGGTCTCCATTACTTATGGTATTAATATTAATATTTCACCCATGTAAAATTGGCACAAAGTGACCATTTAATCTTTTTTTGTGTTACTTCTGTAATTAACTTATCTATTAACACTGATGGGTAATTTCGTAAGAAATTACATTCTATTTGAAATTCCCCAAAGTTAGTAATCATTCGGGCAGCTTTTACCAACTGACCTTTTATAACTGATTTTTTCTGGTGTTCTGGATGTGCACTACTATAATGGAGGAAACTATTAGAATATGATTTTTTTCTGTGAATTAATGAAATATAAGTTTCATTTTCATAATCTTTAATTAGATTAATATCTAAATAATTAATACTATTATCACTTATATTCCATGTAAATTTAAAAAATTAAGTAGTTTGATTAATATAAGTTAAAAATTCATTCAAAATATCTTTATTACTATTCCAAATAAGGCTGATATCATCTTAAAGTAGTGATAAGATTTAATAAATACATAATAATTACTATTAAAAATAATTTTTTTCTCCTAAAACGCCATTACTAAATTAGCATAAGTACCTCCACACTGTGAACCCATTGCAATACCCTTTTTCTGTATATAATATTTTTTATCAAATGTAATATAATTATTATTTAAAATTAATTCTAAAAGTTCAATAATCAGATTAATTAATTCCTGATTAATAGAATATTGAATTAATATTTCATTGACCCATTCAAGGCCTATATTCTAGGGGATCACCGTGTAGAGGTCACATACATCTATGGTTACTAAAATATCTTGTTTATTAAATTTGATATCATTCATGTGCTCTAAAAATGTCCATGAGTCTTTACTAATATGTTTTTCTTTTTTAACAATCTTTTTTAGCTCATAGTCAACATATTTAGCACATGCTGAGGTAATAGAGTCTCTGCCATCTACTAATGGGCGCATGGGAGGATCAAGTAAATTTTTATGAATTTTTGGATTTCCAAAAAAAATAGGAATTCTAGATGATATAATATTCAAATAATTATATAAATCTATATCAACTCGCCTTTCTAAAAACATATCATTTATTTGTGTGTATATTTTCTAATATGCCAAATTTAATTCATTTAATGATACTTGTTCATATGTATCGGTTTGTATAATTACTTCCAATTTCTGATTATACATTTCATTACTCATAATGACAGCACCCCCTCCTTTATCTGGCTTAATAATTCTAACTTTTTCTTTTTGTAAAGCCTTTAAAATATTTTGTTCATTTACACTTAAATTTGAGGGGTAATCTATCACTCTAGTCCATCTATCAAAATTCTTTAACTGGTATTCACACATTTTTTCATACAGTAATAACTTAGGATGTAGAGACAGGTTAAAAGTACTACTAATATTAAACTTATGTGCCTCACTATAAATAGTATCATGATACATCAAGGAAAAATTTAATTTTTCTTAAAAATAATTTCATATCTATCATAACTGATGTAAAATCAAATGGTTTAGATGGAACAAAAGTGTACCCTTTAGATAACAAATTAGCTACATCTTGATTCACTTCTATGGTAAAAAAATTAAAAACTTTAAAGTCTCCAACATTATTGACAATAATGTGCTTCAATGCATTATCAGTAGATCCATATGGACATGTTTGCAAGTCTAAATGGTTGATGCCACCATGTAAATCCAACAAAGAATTATTGTCTATGTTCTCCATTGTTTGTCCTTGGGCCTGGCCCCTTGAAACCCCGCTGCTTGATAACTTGGATAGGGGGGTTTGTTTTTATGTCTTTCTGAACACCTTAATTCTGGAAATTCTTTGTTATAAGCCAAGTCATTATGTTGTTCCATATTACTATGGTCATGTACTGCAGTATTTGTTGTGTTATTATTGTTATGACTGTATATTTTATTTCTTCTATTTTGACCACCTGGTGGCCTAGGATATGCTAATCCATTAGCATACTGATTAATGTCTCTCTCTAGTTTATTCATTTTCCCATTCTTTAACTTAATTATATATTGTTCAATACTATTATAAATTCTCAGCATGTTATATTGAATGGTATCAAAGGAAATGTCAGCTCTAATAACACTGTCTAGTTGATCTAAATCAGCTATGAGTTGATCTATTTCCATTTGATTATACTTGATTAGCACATTTAATAAATCTTTGCCACTCTTATCAAACAACTGTAGTAGTTCAATAAGCATAGGAGAATTATGTATCAATCCAGTAGGGTAACGCCAAAGGCGTAACCCTTTCGGTATTATATTATGTTTGATACATTCCTTTAAATAAGCGTTCTCCAATTGGAGCTTCCTACATTTCAATAATTTAGAATTATAGTCATTAAGCTTAGAATCAATACTGCTAGTACCTGAAATCACTTGTCCTGAAAATGCAAATGAAGAATCAAGCCATTCGGTCAAGACAGGAATTGTTTTCCTTATGCCTTCCCTAGAACTAGGGATATGCTGTTGTCCACGATGTAATGGAACTTGATGTGTTCTATTAATAGAATTTACTTGGGCACCGGTATTCTCTTTTAGAACCTCTACGTTACGTCTACCATTGTCACCACTAGTACAATTTCCATTGTCCAGGCATGCTGGCGTTAAGTTGAAATCAAAAGCACTATTCATTTTAGCGTCATGTGAAGATCCGTTTACTCTGCTTGCTTCCGAATTATTTATCCTCTCATATAAGCCATCAACTCGCTGTGTCAATTTCATTATCAGCGCAGTTAAATTGCCAATCGACCCATCGGTACTATCCATGGAATCATCTAGCTGTACGTCAGTTTTGCTTGAACCAACTGACAACATGTTAACACCAGAAAACCACGAACCACTGAATTGCCAAAAGCGAAAAGCCACCAACCAGATTAGATATAAATTTATTATAAACAATGAGCTATAGACGTACAAACTTTAAAAAGTAACGATCAAACTGCTTTGGACATACAAACTTTAAAAATAATGATCAAGATAAGTGCTTTTGTTTAAAAAGTTTTAAACTTCATCAGACAGTCAGTTTAATTGCATCACTTCCTTTTATAATAAACATTTTTTAGATGTGCATGAATATAAAAGGAAATTATGAAAAATTGTTTTAATGTACATAATAATAATAATAATAATAATAAATAATAAAGAATAATACTTTTTAATATTAATATTTATTGTTTAATTTTTACTAATAACATATAATTTATTAAGTAATTTAATAATGTTGTTAATATACATATATATATGTTCATTTATTTTAATTGATCTTTATATTCTCAGATAGGCTGATACAATTCTTAAGCTAATTTTATTAAGATTATTTTAACTAATTTTAAATTTTATTTAAATAAGTTGAAAGGTTATATTATAATATTTTCCGTTAATAATGTTGAAATTTTAATAAAAATTAACTATGGAAAATATTTTATAATATTTTATAATATTTAATATTATAGTTAGTACATTAATCTAAGACCTTTTAATTCCATAAGTTTGTAATCAGTTGTTCCATATATTAGTAAATTCTTGTATAAGTATAAATTTTGGTATTCACGCAAGATGTGAATTTGCAACCATATGATCATTAAGGAAAGTTAAAATATTTTCCAACAGTCATTTTAGTATCAATAGGCATGTGCGTATTGCATGAGTCATGTGAGTGGGATTTTTTGAAAAAAGAAAGTTATAAAAGGAAGTGATGCAATTAAACCGACTGTCTGATGAAGTTTAAAAATTTTAAACAAAAGCACCTATCTTGATCGTTATTTTTAAAGTTTGTATGTCCGAAGCAGTTTGATCATTACTTTTTAAAGTTTGTACGTCTAAAGTTCGTTGTTTATAGTAAGAGAAGTAATTTATGTGACGTGTAAGATGGTTCTACAGCAGTGGTATTCTCTGTGATACATACCCATCCGTCAAACATATTCTGTGTATTTTATAAAGGAAGTTGGGATCCATACCTCTCAACCTTTTAGCACAGGAAATCTGGACAATGGCAAAAATAATGGGGGGGGGGCTAAGGCCAAAATAAACACATTTTAAATATTGATCTTATAAACTTAGGAAGATGCTATAATAAAATGTTTTGTGTTGGCATGCATTTTCTGAAAGAAATGAAGTCTACAAATCAAATGGCCCTCATTATTTAGTAACTTCAATCCTGAATGATTTGCAAGAAAACCAGAGATGCTATGAGAAATAGACCAAAAATATGAGGCAAAAATCTGGACATTCTGTGAAAATCTGGACAGCTGAGAGGTATGTTGGGATCCCTTGGTGGGGGTTTAAGACACTATTGGGCTTAGAAAATGTGTAATAAGTCTGACAAGATAGAATTTGTTGAAGGTCTATATGGAAGGCAGTGGCCTCCTATCAGTAGCGTTATGATACTGAGGAAAGGGGTAGGCCATGAGAAGGTCTGCATAGTTTTTATGATTTAGGACCTGATTCTTTTAGTGAGAAAGCATTGTGGCCATTCCAGTTGTGAGAAATACTTGGAGACACACATACCAAAAGGGGCATTATACTCGGTGATTGTTCAAAAGACTGCCGAGTACAGTGGAATGATTACATCCATGGACTTGGATGCAGTACTTTTAGATATAAGCTGTGCAAGGAAAAATGTTTTTTGTACAACAATGGATACATGGTGATCAAAGGACAGCTCATTGTCAAAACAGGTTCCCAAATCCATAACTATGGGATATTTTTTCAGAGGGTATGTTGTCAATGTGATAGTTACAAGGTGAGTCATGCTTGATGAAATATATGATTATACACTTCTTACCATTTGGTTTTGCTAGTCCATGGTTTTGACTTCAACTATTTGGGGCAGGCCCCTTGAAGGATTTTGATGTCCTCCAGGGTGTTTATGATGGCACAGAGTTTGCAGTCATCTGTAATGTTGATCAGTCACAAAACCTGAACATTAGCCCTGATCTCAGTGAAGTAAATGCCAAAGTGTAGTGGTCCAGAGCCTGAAACCTCAAGTACACCACTTGTGACAGTTTTTTTGGAAGAGGTAGAGTTGATTACCCTATGCAAATGTGATGCACTTTCAGCTCACCATTCACAGATTAGTACTAGGCTATCTGCCTTTCTTTACCATTTTAAACCAATTTCCCTTGATTAGAATTAAACCATGTACCTCTCATCTGTGAGGTAAACACTTTAACCATCATGCCAACCCCCCCCCCCATTGCAAATCACATTTCACAAATGTCCTTTTTCAAAAAGCAATTTTAGCAGCAGAGGGCTAATGAACAGGATTTTAAAACCCAATGGCAAGAAGGCTCAAAAATGAGAGGGAAAGGGCTTCCAGAACCAAGACAGGCAAAAAGTCAGAATGACTACTTGCCTTTCCAGGTTCACACCCCCCCAGCAATCTTTCTGTCAGTCTAGGTCTGCATCTTCCTCAGTGGCATCATATTATCTCAGACAAACAGGTTCTGAATGATCAGTGGGGGTAAAGATAGCAGTGATATTCATTCTCCCTTTTCAGGGGATTCCTCCTCATAATGTAAACCAAACATCCCTGTTTTCCCCAGTTTTGGGCCAAATGTTATCTCAGGAGTCATAGAACTAGTGGCCTCGGATGAGATGGGCAATGGCTTTTATTCGAAGATCTTTCTGGTGCCAAAGAACAAGGACGCTTGGATACCATTCCTAGATCTGTCCTTTCTTAATTCTATGAAAATTGTTTTAATGTACATAATAATAATAATAAATAATAAAGAATAATACTTTTTAATATTAATATTTATTGTTTAATTTTTACTAATAACATATAATTTATTAAGTAATTTAATAATGTTGTTAATATACATATATATATGTTCATTTATTTTAATTGATCTTTATATTCTCAGATAGGCTGATACAATTCTTAAGCTAATTTCATTAAGATTATTTTTAACTAATTTAAAATTTTATTTAAATTAAGTTGAAAGGTTATATTATAATATTTTCCGTTAATAATGTTGAAATTTTAATAAAAATAAACTATGGAAAATATTTTATAATATTTTATAATATTTAATATTATTGCTAGTACATTAATCTAAGACCTTTTAATTCCATAAGTTTGTAATCAGTTGTTCCATATATTAGTAAATTCTTGTATAAGTATAAATGTTGGTATTCACGCAAGATGTGAATTTGCAACCATATGATCATTAAGGAAAGTTAAAATATTTTCCAACAGTCATTTTAGTATCAATAGGCATGTGCGTATTGCATGAGTCATGTGAGTGGGATTTTTTGAAAAAAGAAAGTTATAAAAGGAAGTGATGCAATTAAACCGACTGTCTGATGAAGTTTAAAAATTTTAAACGAAAGCACTTATCTTGATCGTTATTTTTAAAGTTTGTATGTCCAAAGCAGTTTGATCGTTACTTTTTAAAGTTTGTATGTCTAAAGTTCGTTGTTTAGAGTAAGAGAAGTACTTTATGTGAAGTGTAAGATGGTTCCACAGCAGTGGTATTCTCTGTGATACATACCCATCCATCAAACATGTTCTGTGTATTTTATAAAGCAAGTTGGGATACATACCTCTCAACCTTTTAGCACAAGAAATCTGGACAATGGCAAAAATAATGGGGAGGTTAAGGCCAAAAAATAACGCATTTTAAATATTGCTCTTATAAACTTAGAAAGATGCTAGAATAAAAGGTTTTGTGTTGGCATGCATTTTCTGAAAGAAATGAAGTCTACAAATCAAATGGCTGTCATTATTTAGTAACTTCAATCCTGAATGATTTGCAAGAAAACCAGAGATGTTATGAGAAATAGACCAAAAATATGAGGCAAAAATCTGGACATTCTGTGAAAATCTGGACAGCTGAGAGGTATGTTGGGATCCCTTAGTGGGGGTTTAAGACACTATTGGGCTTAAAAAATGTGTAATAAGTCTGACAAGATAGAGTTTGTTGAAGGTCTATATGGAAGGCAGTGGCCTCCTCTCAGTAGCCTTATGATACTGAGGAAAGGGGTAGGCCATGAGAAGGTCTGCATAGTTTTTATGATTTAGGGCCTGATTCTTTTAGTGAGAAAGCATTGTGGCCATTCCAGTTGTGACAAATACTTGGAGACACACATACCAAAAGGGGCATTATACTCAGTGATTGTTCAAAAGACTGCCGAGTACAGTGGAATGATTACATCCATGGACTTGGATGCAGTACTTTTAGATATAAGCTGTGCAAGGAAAAATGTTTTTTGTACAACAATGGATACATGGTGATCAAAGGACAGCTCATTGTCAAAACAGGTTCCCAAATCCATAACTGTGGGATCTTTTTTCAGAGGGTATGTTGTCAATGTGATAGTTACAAGGTGAGTCATGCTTGATGAAAGATATGATTATACACTTCTTACCATTTGGTTTTGCTAGTCCATGGTTTTGACTTCAACTATTTGGGGCAGGCCCCTTGGAGGATTTTGATGTCCTCCAGGGTGTTTATGATGGCACAGAGTTTGCAGTCATCTGTAAAGTTGAGCAGTCACAAAACCTTAACATTAGCTCTGATCTCAGTGAAGTAAATGCCAAAGTGTAGTGGTCCAAAGACTGAACCCTCAAGTACACCACTTGTGACAGTGTTTTTGGAAGAGGTAGAGTTGATTTCCCTATGCAAATGTGATGCACTGTCTTTCAGCTCACCATTTACAGGTTAGTACTAGGCTATCTGCCTTTCTTGACCATTTTAAACCAATTTCCCTTGATTAGAATCAAACCCTGTACCTCTTGTCTGTGAGGTAAACACCTTAACCATCATGCCAACCCCCCATTGCAAATCAGATTTCAAAAATGTCCTTTTTCAAAAAGCAATTTAAGCAGCATAGGGCTAATGAACAGGATTTTAAAACCCAATGGCAAGGAGGCTCAAAAATGAGAGGGAAAGGGCTTCCAGAACCAAGGACAGGCCAAAAAGTCAGAATGACTACTTGCCTTTCCAGGTTCACATCCCCCCAGCAATCTTTCTGTTAGTCTAGGTCTGCATCTTCCCCAGTGGGATCATATTATCTCAGACAAACAGGTTCTGAATGATCAGTGGGGGTAAAGATAGCAGTGATATTCATTCTCCCTTTTCAGGGGATTCATCCTCATCATGTAAACCAACCATCCCTGTTTTCTCCAGTTTTGGGCCAAATGTTATCTCAGGGGTCATAGAACTAGTGCCCTCAGATCAGATGGGCAAAGGCTTTTATTCAAAGATCTTTCTGGTGCCAAAGAACGAGGAAGCTTGGAGACCATTCCTAGATCTGTCCTTTCTCAATTCTATGAAAAGGTCCCAAATTTCAAACTGTTATCCCTCCAAACCTTCTTACCTCTCATTCCCTTACTGAGTTTCATGGTACTTAAAAGATGTTTACTCTCACATACCTTTGGCAAAGATTTCAGACATTTCTGTATCTGACTTACATTACCAGTTCTCTATCTTACCCTTTGGTTTATCTACTGCACCTAGGGCATTTACAAAGTGTCTATCTCTGGTAATGCTTATTGCATGTTTCAAGTCATTCACATCTTTTCATAATTGGACAATTGTCATATATTTGCAGACTCTTTTTCCAGTTGGCAAAATTCTCTTTGTCAAGATCCTCATGCTCAGTCCAGGGTTTTGACTGAACTTACAGAAGTCATCTCTTATTCCCTCACACAGAATAGTTTTTCTGAGATGTCTTCTAGATACTTCCCAAGGAAGAGCTTTTCATCAACTGGACAAAGTAGAACTGTACAAAGAAATCTTTCTGAACCTTTCCAAACAATCTCTGGCATCTATCAAGGAATTCTGGGCTTCATGGCTTCTGTGATTATCATTCCCTTGGCTGGACTGCACATGAGAAAAATTCAGTGGTATTTCAGATCAGTCTGGTCTCAAAATCAAAACCCTTTATCTTTTCAGATTCCACTGCTGGGGTTTGTGAGCTGGGAGGTATTGTGGTGGGTGGACCTGTTCCCTCTCAACCCAAGTCTCCCTTTCTTCTTTCCTCCTTCTCTTTAATCTGTTAAAACAGATGTTTCATACTTTGCTTGGGGAGGGTAACATCACAAGGGGTGAAACAGCAAGGTGTGGATAGAAAAAAACACATCAATGTCAAAGAGTGCTTTGTAAACCCTAATTTGAAGAGGTCCTGGGGACCAGATAATTTATTAGACAGAACCACAGTGACATAGTATATAAACAAGCTAGGAGGTACCAGATCATACCCTCTTTGCAGACTTACTACAACAGCCTGGAAGGAGGTAACACATCTTAGTTTCAATCTTCTGGCCACATACATTCGGTCAGAGCAAAATAGTGTAGCAGTCAAGCTGAGCAGGACAGACCATCATGAATGGAAGTGGTGCCCAAAGGTCTTCCAGGAAATGATCCAGCTGTGGAGAACACCTTAAATAGATCTAATTGCCTTCTTTCAAAACAGACAGTTAAGGAAATTCTGCTCCACAATTCATTGCAAACAGGTTAGGAAGACAGATGCCCTGTCATTCCCGTGGACATAAATGTTCCTGTATGCTTTTCTACCCTTTCCACTGGTAACAATAATGGTTCTAAAGATCGCTAAGATCTCTTGAAAGGTATTGATGGTGGCTCCCTTTTGGCCCAGACAACAGTGGTTCTTCCTTATTTTGAAATTGGCCAAAGTCAAGTACCAGAAGCTTCCCCACATACTGAGGTTGTTTGATAGACTCCACCCTGAAAACTCTTCAGTGGATTGCTTGGATGGTAGACATTTGATCCCCTTTAGGCAACCTTTTTTCTGAGAATGTGTTGCAGGTACTAAAGGAGAGTACAACACTACTACTAGAAAATCATATTTGTATAAGTGGAAGAGATTTTCTAATTGGTGCCATGCTAAGAATTAGGACCCTTGTAATACACGGATGCATCTGGCCTTTCTTGCCCATCTATCAAGATTTGTCTTTCAGCCATTTCTGCCAGTTTCTCCTTAGATCCCTCCTCCTTTCGCCTGTCCTTAAGTCATGTGATTTTTGAAATGGGTTTTACATATCCATCTACATAAACATCAGGTACATTTTTCTTGGGATCTTAACTTTGTTCTTGAAACACTAACACTTCCATGTGGACCAGCTCATGAGGCTGATTTGAGGTACTTGACATGGAATACTGTATTACTCATTGATCAGGCTTATGTTAGAAGAGTATCTGAGTTACAAGCTCTTATGGTGAGTCAGCCCTACCTCATTCTCCACAAGGACAGGTTCTTTGTGCACAAATCCTTCTTTTATGCCTGAAATGGTTTCAGAGTTTACTTTGAGCCAGTCTCCTAATATCCCTGTATTCTTCCTAGACCATAAAAACATGTGAAAAGAACTGGACATAACAAAAATCCTTCAGGAAAGTTCATCAGCTATTTGTCTGTTAAGGAAGTAAGAAAAAAGGACAACCTTGGCAAAGGACACAGTTTATAGATGGTTGTCCCATGATATTTCTTTTTACTATTCTGAGTATAATCAAAAGCTCATGTTTACAGTGTTTTTCGACTGCTTCAGTATTATAATGTTGGCACACTCCCCAGTGCAACAGTCTTGCCACATTATTATGCAATTCAGTATATAGTCATTCTGCCACTAGTATGTCACAACCTGCAACAAGGTGTGCAACTGTTTCCAATTCTGTTTTACAAATCCTACATTTGTTTGTTTCTCCCACATGTTCAATGGACTTTGTAAACCAACATGTACATAGTCCACTATCTTTGGCCGCCAATATTAACCTTTCATATTTTGATTTGAATTGGCCTGTCCTTAACCATTCCTGCATTCGATCCTGACCAACATGAGGTTGTTCCAGGAGTTTTCTATACTTGCAACTATATTTATACTTTTTCCACATTTCTTGCCTTCTCATCTGATTCTTCACCTTATACCCCTATTTGTTCTAAAAAAACAAAACAAAAAAAAACTGCCATGTATTATGCAATGCCAAAAATTTGGTAATAAACTCATGTACTGAACTGTATTTTCATATTCTGTGATCATATTAGGTACTGACTACCAATTTTTGTTTAAATTTAATAAGTACTTGTAAGTATTGTAATCTACATTTATCTTGTTTATATTATGTACTGACTACCAATTTATTGTCTAAATTTAGAAGTCTTGTAAGTATTATAAACTACATTTATCAATATTGTTAAACCTTATTTTCTCTGTATTAATTGTGGAGCTTTTCTCCCCAGGCCTCCACTGAAAATGGGTTCCTGACCCAGTGGACTTTCACGGTCAACAAGTGTCAATAAAATAAATAAATAAATAATTTTCTCTTGTTTTTTGACACATTCAGTTGCTGCCTGATTTTTATCTACTTCTGGTTTATTTTCCATTCCTGCTTGACGCCGATATGCTTCTGCTAGACTAAGAAGGGAAGTCATCTTAGATTTATTTTCCTCATGTTTCAAAACATTCACTATGTTTGGGTCTTGTGATGTCAGCAGATATGTATGCATTTCCACAATTGCAGATCTATACATGTAATCAATTTCAAGGAGGTCCATACCTCATTCGGAATGGGGAATACATAATCTTGGTATGCACTGATTTTTATAAATCATTTGATAAGCATGAAGCATCCTAATTGTTTTCCTGTCTAATCTATCCAACACATTTTGGGGCCAGTCAATCACTCAAAAACTGTAAGGACAGGAAGAGCAAATTTATAGCTTGAACTTTGTTCCTAGATGTCAATACTGTTTTTAGGATTAATTTAAGTCTTCTAAAATATTCCTTACTGAGTTTTATTTGCATTTGTTCATGTTTTATTGTTGATCCTTCATCAATTCCCAAATATTTAAACACTCCCTCCTTCTCAAGTTCTTTTATATCACATTCCTGTCCCAAACTAATGTTTTCTTGGTGATGCAGCTTTCCTGCTTAAAAGGTTGCTTTTGCACATTTCTGAAGACCAAATGACATTCTTATATCATCTAAAAAAGGTTTGACTACTTGCAGTTGTGCTTTCAGTTCCTCATCTGATGAGCTGTATAGTTTTAAATCATCGACAAAGAGAAGATGAGAAGTCTTTACACTTTGTTGCTTTCTGGGAGACATTGCAGCCATGACCTAATCTGTTAAGCCAACAGCTTAATCGGCTAAGGGCAAGGCAAAAGTGCAGGGTGACACAGAGTCACCCTGGAATATCCTCCTTTGGATTTTTATCCCTGGAATAATAAATAATTTGTCCTATATCATGGCTTAATGGTTGTTGTGATGTAGTTTGCGAGTGTAAGATGTATCTTATACATTTTTAAACACTTTTTTATCCATGAATGTGGGATACTGTCAGATGCTTTTTTTAGTCTGTCCATGCCAGGTCTATATTATGTCACCGAAACGGCAACACAGCGAATGCCGTTTCAGTGACACATAAACACCAATCTACAACTTCCGCGAATGGCCAGAACATTGATTTTTTTCCAAGGGAAAAAAATTGGTAGTCCAACCACACACAAAACACCATACCTAACATTACAAACTGGGGGGCTTCACCCCCACACCCCTCACACACCCCTAACTAAATATACCAACTCCGAGATCACACTACAATGGGGAAAAAGGCAATTACATGGCGATGGCCAAGTGATTTTTTTTCCCTTGGAAAAAAATCGATGTTCTGGCCATTTGTAGAAGTTGTAGATCAGTATTTATGTGTCGCTGAAATGGCATTCACTATGTTGCCATTTGGGCAGCATAATATAGACCTGTCCATGCCATACTTAGATTCTTCCCCTTTTTCAGTTCTTCACTATGAGTTTATTTAACAACAAATGATCCTTTGTTACATATGACTTTCTTTTATTACCCTTTTGTTCTAGTGCCATAATTGAGTTTTCTTTTTTTCTTTAAAATGACTACAAACTCTGTCGGCATCAATTCCAGTGTATAGTTTATACGTCGTCAGAAGGCAAGTTATTGGTCTATAGTTTTTAGGGTGGCTTACAGGTTCACTCTTTAGTAGGAACATTGTTTTCACTGCTGTTAGCCAGGCTGGTGTCTGTTTGGGGTATGCATATAAATAGTTTTTACTCATGGCTAAATCTTTCTGCAAAGAAGTTAGGTACTGCATCTGGGTCTGGGGTTTTCCAATTAGAGGCTTTTCTTAACTTTGTTTCAATCTCTTTGGCTGTTACTTCATCCCATTTCATATTCTGACCTTTGAACTTCTTATTCTTTCTTTTACTACTTTTATCCATTTTGCATCTTTATTTTCCACAGGATCTTCAGAAATATTTCTCCAAAATGTATCTTTCTTCTTTTTTTTTTTTGTGGTGTTTGAATTTGTTTTACCTTGTTTCCCAGGTCTCTATAAAACTTTTTGGATCATCAATAAATTGTTTATTTTGTACTTTTCCTTTATATGTATCTGTGTGTCTTCTAAGTTTTTCTGCCTGAGCTGATATTTTTAGTTTATTATTTGCAATAGTGCATGATAAGTCCTGATCCGTTATAATACTGTGTGTGCATTGCTTTTATCACGTCTGTCTTTCTGAATATTTTTGTTGATCTGTTCTGTCTTCTATACTCTTCTAACAGTGACAGTTCTCGTCTTAATTGCTTTATAGTTTTCTCTATTCAATACTTCCATGATGGCATTCGATTTCTCCCATTCCTTTCCCTTACTACCCTGTGTTCTTGTGGTAGGACTTCATCTGTTATTAATTTGGCTGCACAGTAATGTATCCTATTTACTTTTATTATATTGCATGAATCACTATGGACAGTCCTAATTATTGTGTTCAGCTGGTAGAGTTTCTCAATGATACCTGAGTAGAAATTGTGTCAAAAGCCTTGGCTAGGTCACAATAGGCAGTATGCACTGTCTTACATTCATCCATGGCTTTGGTGACTTTCTTGAAGAACTCTACTCAGTTTAATAAGTATGATCTACCCTTAACAAAGCCAAACTGGGTTGGATCTAGAGTTTGAAGGTCACCTATGTCCTTGTTGATAAGGTCCATGATGATTCTTTCCATGGACTTGCAGATGAGGCTGGTTAGACTTATAGGTCTATAGTTCCCAGGGTCGGTTGATGGCCCCCCTTTGTGCAAGGGGATTACTGTTGCTGTTCTCCACTCTGCTGGAACAAAGCCAGTTCTCAAGCTATGGATCAAGAGAATGCCAAGTGGGTCCACTAGGTCATGTTTAAGATAGCTTAATAAGCAACCTGGGATATTAACTGGTTCCATTGAGGCCATGTTTTTGGCCTTGGAGAGTACAATATGACCTGATCTCTAGAGATAATAGGTAGAGGACTGTTGTCAGATATGCTTTGGGGTATGGCTGGTGGGGACAAGGGGGTGAAGTTTGCACCAAATATGTCAGCTAGCAGGTTGTCAATTTTCTCTGGTATACTATGAGTGGTACTATCTACTACCAGTTTAGCACACAGCTGGGCATTTCCTTTTAGATTTTGGATGTAGTTAAAGAATGTCTTATGATTATCCTTAGCTAGGGATGCTATTTCAGCTTCCTAATTAGCTTTAGAGGACTTTACAAGATTTCTAATTTGCTTGTTCAAGCCATGGAGGGAATTCTTCCTCTGCTGAGTCAGTTCCCTCTTGTTCTTAGACATCAGTTTCTTCATTTTGTTACATAATCTGCTTATACTGAGGTCCATCAGGGTGGCTTGTTTTTTCAGGGAGACCAGGTTTTTATCTGGTCAGGTACAGCCGAGTCTATACAGTTGTTTAAATGTTCATACAGGGCATTTGTGTATACCTCTGCATAGCAGTCATTGCTGTCTGTGATTGCGGGGATATAAAACATTTTATACCATCGCTTAGTAGGCTGTAGGGTGCAGACTGTCTGTTCCAGAACATTTGTATTGACACATTCCAGGAACCTCTGGGTGAGCATGTTTGTGCTGATGTACGTCACCCAATCAATAGAAGGATAGTTGAAATCTCCCATGTCTAAAGTGTTGAGCTTTATGGCAAGGGACTCCAGTAATTCAATGTAGGCAGTGTGCTTTCTTGGTTTATGGTGGGGAACCTATATCTAGCAATGATGTGGTAGGGTATTTTGCCTTTGGTATAGCATTTCTAACAAATAATTCCCCAACATCTAATCCCAACCATGACCAACAGCTATATATCTCTGCACCCAACCATGCCCAACAGCTACATATCACCACATCCACTTTCACCTTCAAAGGTATGACCACATTCTATAGAAAACTACTCAAACAAACACAGACCATGTTCTACTTCAGCTCATAACCTCTCAAGCAAGTACCTTAAAATAGCAGCCAAAAGCATTGCCTATCCTGTCTCAGTCCTTATAAACAGGTCAGTCCAGGAATCCCACATTCCCTGTCTCTGGAAAAAGTCACACAACATCCCTCTGCACCAAGGAGGCAATTCAACAGACATCACTAACTTTAGACCTATAACAGTCTTACCCCCCTCTCCTAATTATTTGAAAAATTTATTCCAAAACAATTGCTAAACTATCTCCTGCAGAAAGAACTCATGTCCCCCACACAACATGGCTTCTCTTCTCCTCAACCATCCCTCCCATTTACTTGAAGCTGTTAACCAGTTCCACTATTTCCCTTCTGTATCAATTTTCCAGCTTCCTCTGATTTTCCCCATTTGCTGCCATTACAACTGCCTTACCTGTACTCAGTTTTGTCCCATGTGCCTTCAGTTTTGCATTCCATTTTCCTATCATTTGCTGAAGTTCTTGCTCAGAGTTTACTTGCAATATCACATCATCTGCATATAGCAGCTTCGTTGATCTGTTCCTCCAACCTGTTTGCTATACTGCATCACCAGTATGAACAACAGTGGTTTCAGAGCTGAACCCTGATGCATACCCACTATAACTGGAAACCCCTCTGTGAATCTGAACACTGTTTGTACTTGTATCACTGGGTTCTTGTACATAGCCTGCATATTTCTACCAATGTTTCTGGGACTTTGAACCATCATAGAACTGTCCACATCGTCATTCTTGGCAGCTTATCATATGCTTTCTCCAAGTCTAGGAATGCCCAGTTGGACTCTCATGTCAAGGTTTTTTCAACTGTCTCACTGCAAACATCAGGTCAGTTGTGCTACATCCTGATCTGCTCATTTCCTATCTTACATTTTACTACTTTGCACATTCATTTGTCAGTCACCCGTCCAGAACTTTCATGCAGTGTGACTGGAGTGTCATACCTCTATACTGCCCACAGCTGCAAATGTCCCCTTTGTTC
The DNA here is from genome assembly GCF_019279795.1 of Protopterus annectens. Classification (NCBI taxonomy): domain Eukaryota; kingdom Metazoa; phylum Chordata; order Ceratodontiformes; family Protopteridae; genus Protopterus; species Protopterus annectens. The sequence goes on from NC_056737.1 coordinate 726,279,056, forward strand.
TTGTAGATTGGCACTAGGATGCTTATTCTCCAGTCATTTGGGATACACCATTCTCTGCATATTGCTATGAGTTCCTTCAGGAGCCATTTTTCTCTTAACTCACCGAATATCTTGATTATATCTGCCATGACCTCATCTAAGCCTGCTGCTTTCTCTGACTTCATTTTCCTTAGTGCTTTTCTTACTTCTTCTAGGGTGGGCTACCATTCTTCATTCATTGTATTCTGTGCCTGGTGCTCTGTACATCTTATGTGGATTTTTTCATTCAGAAACTGCTGGAAGTACTCTTTCCATCTGCTTTTGTTGTCCTGTGGACTGTTGAACAGTTTGTTGCTGGCATCTCTTATGAAGGGAGTCTGATGAGTATGTTCTTTATGTCTCCGTCTTTGCCTTGTAACCCGAGAGAGTTTTTTTTTTTTGTCACCTGTAGAGCCATTTTCCAGTAGCTGGTAGAGTGCCACTTTTGCCATGTCCTTTGCAATTGCAACTGCTCTCTTAGCTTCTTTGTTAGCCAACCAGTATTCCCTCTTAGCCAGGTCCATCTTTTCTGTTTGGGTTGTGGGTTGGCATAATGGTTAAGGTGTTTACCTTACAAACACAAGATGTAGGGTTTGACTCTCATATGGGATAATTGGCTATGCCTGAAATGGCCTGCAGTGGCAGCTCACCTAGTACTAATCACTGAGGGGTTTAAAACATGACAACAGCTGTACTTGGCATGAGATATTGCCATGGGTATGCAATGCATCACTTGTCCCATTGTATGCCATGTACCATTCAGCCAGGTACTGAACAGTGGTTATCATCCATTCTAAGACATCACACCAGTGAGTTATTTCTTACTCAATTACTGCTTCTCTCTTAAAATCTATTGTTTGCCCACTCATTAATCTGCTTTTCATTTCCTACACTTCATATTTGCTGCATGATCGGATGCTCTGTCATGGCAGTTTAAAACCTTTGAAATCTCTCACTATGCCTTGTAACTACCTGACTGGAGAAGATGGTTAGAATGTTCAAATAATTTTCACAGAAATCAAAACAGTGCAGAGTTTGAGACAGAAGATGTCAACCAAGTGCGCTCTGCTCTTTCTTTCTCTCTCTCTCTCTCTCTCTCCATTAGGCAGCATGTGAAAAACAGTTTTCCATTATAAATCTACTTTGCTGCTCATTCACTGGGAACTGTGGCAAGATTAATTGCACAGGTCCATGCTGGATGGCAGCACTCTAAATTCATCCCTTACCAAGTCTGGATAACATCCTTAAATGAGATACCCAACACTCTCCAAAAGTTACAGGAGTTATCTTTTGCCCGCAGTGTAGAAGTATTTCCAATTTCAGTATTAAATTCCAGTGATGATCATGGAACCTCTAAAGCTGCATCTCTTCAGAGTGAACATTTTCCATAGAGGACACTTTCTATGGTAAAGGTACTGGTTACATAGTGGGTAGCTTGTGCTGCAGGAATAGAGTGGATACTTTCTATGATAAAGGTACGGGGTTCACAGTGGGTAGCTTGTAGTGCAGGAACAGAGCATTATAGTGCAGGTATATCTTTTGCTGAAATAGCTTTATTTCAGGTGATCCACAGAAAAAATATGGATGAAACTCTACTGTTTCATTGCATATTCATTTTTCTAATGCTGTTGCTTTTTTTTTGTCACTTCTGACAAGTGTGTGCACTTCATTTCCTAGTGGGAATGGAAATATAAGCAGAATTACTACATGTTTAGAAGCACCAGATCCCTTTTCTGTATCACTGGTAAGGAAGAGCCTCTGAGTATGTTTTCGTGTATTTATGTGTGTTATTTGCCAGTGTTGGTTTAGTAGGTCTTTGTGAGACTGGTGGTGTGTTGCAAGTATTTTCCTTCTCCTCTTGACTGTCAATTCCAGTCTTGGGTTGAGAGATCTTTGCCTCCTGTTTGGCTGTATAATTGCATCTCTCGCATATATTAGTGTTTGGTGGTAGGAGGAGAGGGTTGTCTGTGTACATGAGGCAGTTGTAACATTGCCTCAAAATGCCCAGATTCACCAGTTGGACTGGAGAGTACACCTGAAACTGCCCTTTGAACATGCCTGAATAGGTAAAGTGAGCTGTTTTACTGATTAGCTGGTAGGGACGAATAGAGAGCCTTGTCCTTCTGGACAGTATAGGGGGTCTAGTGCTAGGGTTCATAGGTTCATAGGTTGGTACTAGGCTATCGGCCCTAAGGCCTATGCAAGCCTAGCCATAACAATTCCCTGGAAATTTCTTCCCACAATATTTACTTCTCTGGGCCCCTGTCTAGCAGGGCGACTGACATGATTCCCAGGGTGAATTTCCTATCTCTCATCCAATCATCAAGGTTCCTTTTGAAGAGGGCCAATGAGGCGCTCTGCTTGACATGTATGGGCAGTCTACTCCAGAGTATGGGGAGTCTCTGGGTCAGGAACCTATCCCTCCAGCATGTTTTGTTCATTGTGATAAGGTTTAGATCCCCGGAGTGTGTGGCTCTGAGGGATTGGGATTTCTTTGAGTGGAGCATGTCCAACAGCTCAGGGCTTGACATGGCCTTGTATGTTAAGCAGAGATTGCCTCTGAGTAGACGATATGCCACAGAGTATAGCTGGAGTTTTTTTAGATGGTCAGCATATGGCATCTGCTTTAGGCCTGCAATTCTTTTAGTGAGGTAATTGTGTGGCCTTTCCAGCTGTTGCAGATGTCTTGTGAGGTACATACCAAATGGGGCATTATACTCTATAATGGGTCTAATGAGGGATGAGTACAGTGGGAGAATGACCTCTTTTTTTCTGGATGAAAAGCCCTTAGTGATGAGGTGTGCCACATAGAAGGATTTCCTGACTGTTGTGGCGATGTGGTTATCGAAAGTGAGACCACTGTCCACTTGTGTCCCTAAGTCTCTCATCACACTTTCGATGTTTAGTGTACTGCCACCTATGTGGTAGTTCATGGGTACAAGTTTTTTTCCAAAGGGGATAACTATACATTTCTTGGCATTAAGCTTGAGCCCATGGCTCTGGCACCAGGCATCTGTTTCTGTAAGGCCCTTTTGTAGAATATCCACATCATTTAGGGATTCTATAATGGCTCCCAGTTTGCAGTCATCTCTCCCCACACTGCTATGAATAGCCTCAGGAGTCATTTTTCCCCCATCTTACCCAGCATCTTTATCACATCTACTGTAACCTCATCGGGGTCTGCTGCTTTACCAGACTTAAAAAATTTTCTTAGTGCTGTTCTTACTTCTATGGTAGGTTCCTCCTCTTCTCTCATCGTAGGCTGCATCTGGGACAATACAGCTTCTTGTGGGGTTTTCTTCATTCAAATGCTGCTGGAAGTTCTTACATCTACATTTGATGTCTTGTGGACAAATGAGCAGATTGTTGCTGGCATCCCTTATGACGGCTGTCTGACTATCTTCTTTCTCTTTGCCTTGCAACCTGATGTACTTTCTTTATGCCACCTCCCACAAGTTGGTAGAATGCTTCTGATGCCCTGTTCTTTGCTATTGCAGCTCCTTTCTTACTCTTTTTAGCCAACCAGTATTCCTTTCTGAACAGACTGACACCTGCAACCAATATGTTTTATGAGATTCTGCTCGTTATGCAAGGGAACCCCTCTGAGATGACATTAGAGAAGTATGTAGTATTATTATGGGAAGTTGATGTATTCAAACATTTGTATGGATTAATCACAGAGAGATGTGTATTTATGTAGAAGTACAGTTTATGTCATGTATAGATTGGTAGCTATAACAATATAGCGCTGTTAACACAAATGCAGAACTGTTTCTTTAAACGATTTTGAATTTTTTGGTGCCAAAGAAGGCATTTAAGCCAGTATTTGGATATGGCGTTCAGTTCTGATGAAGCCCAACTTTATAGGGTGAAAGCGCTTAACTGATTTTACATTTATTGTTTTTAACTGCATCCAGTTCGTTTTTTTATTATAATAAACCTGTTTTTATACCACGAGTGGCGAGGCACTTATTGGTGATTCCACAGCTACACATTTCTTGGCGTACATTTTGTTACTGGGAATTATTCAGGAGTCGTTTTGATGGCTATGGAGAACACCGTTGCAAAACCAACAAATGGAGAAAGGAATGAAAGGGACAACCTTGTACATTTAAGGGAAGAGCTAACGGGACTGAAGGGAGAATTGAACAAACTGTTTCTCCTTGTGAATAGCTTGCTACATCGCGGCAGTGATTCGTCCACTTGTGCCCCTAAGTCTCTCATCACACTTTCGATGTTTAGTGTACTGCCACCTATGTGGTAGTTCATGGGTACATGTTTTTTTCCAAAGGGGATAACTATACATTTCTTGGCATTAAGCTTGAGCCCATGGCTCTGGCACCAGGCATCTGTTTCTGTAAGGCCCTTTTGTAGAATATCCACATCATTTGGGGATTCTATAATGGCTCCCAGTTTGCAGTCATCTCCCCCTACACTGCTATGAATAGCCTCAGGAGTAATTTTTCCCCCATCTTACCCAGCATCTTTATCACATCTACTGTAACCTCATCGGGGCCTGCTGCTTTACCAGACTTAAAAATTTTTCTTAGTGCTGTTCTTACTTCTATGGTAGGTTCCTCCTCTTCTCTCATCGTAGGCTGCATCTGGGACAATACAGCTTCTTGTGGGGTTTTCTTCATTCAAAAGCTACTGGAAGTTCTTACATCTACATTTGATGTCTTGTGGACAAATGAGCAGATTGTTGCTGGCATCCCTTATGACGGCTGTCTGACTATCTTCTTTCTCTTTGCCTTGCAACCTGATTACTTTCTTTATGCCACCTCCCACAAGTTGGTAGAATGCTTCTGATGCCATGTTCTTTGCTATTGCAGCTCCTTTCTTACTCTTTTAGCCAACCAGTATTCCTTTCTGAACAGACTGATGCCGGCAACCAATATGTTTTATGAGATTCTGCTCGTTATGCAAGGGAACCCCTCTGAGATGACATTAGAGAAGTATGTAGTATTATTATGGGAAGTTGATGTATTCAAACATTTGTATGGATTAATCACAGAGAGATGTGTATTTATGTAGAAGTACAGTTTATGTCATGTATAGATTGGTAGCTATAACAATATAGCGCTGTTAACACAAATGCAGAACTGTTTCTTTAAACGATTTTGAATTTTTTGGTGCCAAAGAAGGCATTTAAGCCAGTATTTGGATATGGCGTTCAGTTCTGATGAAGCCCAATTTTATAGGGTGAAAGCGCTTAACTGATTTTACATTTGTTGTTTTTAACTGCATCCAGTTCGTTTTTTTATTATAATAAACCCGTTTTCTACCACGGTGGCGAGGCACTTATTGGTGATTCCACAGCTACACATTTCTTGGCGTACATTTTGTTACTGGGAATTATTCAGGAGTCGTTTTGATGGCTATGGAGAACACCGTTGCAAAACCAACAAATGGAGAAAGGAATGAAAGGGACAACCTTGTACATTTAAGGGAAGAGCTAACGGGACTGAAGGGAGAATTGAACAAACTGTTTCTCCTTGTGAATAGCTTGCTACATCGGCAGTGATTGGTCCACTTGTGCCCCTAAGTCTCTCATCACACTTTCGATGTTTAGTGTACTGCCACCTATGTGGTAGTTCATGGGTACATGTTTTTTTCCAAAGGGATAACTATACATTTCTTGGCATTAAGCTTGAGCCCATGGCTCTGGCACCAGGCATCTGTTTCTGTAAGGCCCTTTTGTAGAATATCCACATCATTTGGGGATTCTATAATGGCTCCCAGTTTGCAGTCATCTCCCCCTACACTGCTATGAATAGCCTCAGGAGTAATTTTTCCCCCATCTTACCCAGCATCTTTATCACATCTACTGTAACCTCATCGGGCCTGCTGCTTTACCAGACTTAAAAATTTTTCTTAGTGCTGTTCTTACTTCTATGGTAGGTTCCTCCTCTTCTCTCATCGTAGGCTGCATCTGGGACAATACAGCTTCTTGTGGGGTTTTCTTCATTCAAAAGCTACTGGAAGTTCTTACATCTACATTTGATGTCTTGTGGACAAATGAGCAGATTGTTGCTGGCATCCCTTATGACGGCTGTCTGACTATCTTCTTTCTCTTTGCCTTGCAACCTGATTACTTTCTTTATGCCACCTCCCACAAGTTGGTAGAATGCTTCTGATGCCATGTTCTTTGCTATTGCAGCTCCTTTCTTACTCTTTTTAGCCAACCAGTATTCCTTTCTGAACAGACTGATGCCGGCAACCAATATGTTTTATGAGATTCTGCTCGTTATGCAAGGGAACCCCTCTGAGATGACATTAGAGAAGTATGTAGTATTATTATGGGAAGTTGATGTATTCAAACATTTGTATGGATTAATCACAGAGATGTGTATTTATGTAGAAGTACAGTTTATGTCATGTATAGATTGGTAGCTATAACAATATAGCGCTGTTAACACAAATGCAGAACTGTTTCTTTAAACGATTTTGAATTTTTGGCGCCAAAGAAGGCATTTAAGCCAGTATTTGGATATGGCGTTCAGTTCTGATGAAGCCCAATTTTATAGGGTGAAAGCGCTTAACTGATTTTACATTTGTTGTTTTTAACTGCATCCAGTTCGTTTTTTTATTATAATAAACCCGTTTTTCTACCACGAGTGGCGAGGCACTTATTGGTGATTCCACAGCTACACATTTCTTGGCGTACATTTTGTTACTGGGAATTATTCAGGAGTCGTTTTGATGGCTATGGAGAACACCGTTGCAAAACCAACAAATGGAGAAAGGAATGAAAGGGACAACCTTGTACATTTAAGGGAAGAGCTAACGGGACTGAAGGGAGAATTGAACAAACTGTTTCTCCTTGTGAATAGCTTGCTACATCGCGGCAGTGATTCGTCCACTTGTGCCCCTAAGTCTCTCATCACACTTTCGATGTTTAGTGTACTGCCACCTATGTGGTAGTTCATGGGTACATGTTTTTTTCCAAAGGGGATAACTATACATTTCTTGGCATTAAGCTTGAGCCCATGGCTCTGGCACCAGGCATCTGTTTCTGTAAGGCCCTTTTGTAGAATATCCACATCATTTGGGGATTCTATAATGGCTCCCAGTTTGCAGTCATCTCCCCCTACACTGCTATGAATAGCCTCAGGAGTAATTTTTCCCCATCTTACCCAGCATCTTTATCACATCTACTGTAACCTCATCGGGGCCTGCTGCTTTACCAGACTTAAAAATTTTTCTTAGTGCTGTTCTTACTTCTATGGTAGGTTCCTCCTCTTCTCTCATCGTAGGCTGCATCTGGGACAATACAGCTTCTTGTGGGGTTTTCTTCATTCAAAAGCTACTGGAAGTTCTTACATCTACATTTGATGTCTTGTGGACAAATGAGCAGATTGTTGCTGGCATCCCTTATGACGGCTGTCTGACTATCTTCTTTCTCTTTGCCTTGCAACCTGATTACTTTCTTTATGCCACCTCCCACAAGTTGGTAGAATGCTTCTGATGCCATGTTCTTTGCTATTGCAGCTCCTTTCTTACTCTTTTAGCCAACCAGTATTCCTTTCTGAACAGACTGATGCCGGCAACCAATATGTTTTATGAGATTCTGCTCGTTATGCAAGGGAACCCCTCTGAGATGACATTAGAGAAGTATGTAGTATTATTATGGGAAGTTGATGTATTCAAACATTTGTATGGATTAATCACAGAGAGATGTGTATTTATGTAGAAGTACAGTTTATGTCATGTATAGATTGGTAGCTATAACAATATAGCGCTGTTAACACAAATGCAGAACTGTTTCTTTAAACGATTTTGAATTTTTTGGTGCCAAAGAAGGCATTTAAGCCAGTATTTGGATATGGCGTTCAGTTCTGATGAAGCCCAATTTTATAGGGTGAAAGCGCTTAACTGATTTTACATTTGTTGTTTTTAACTGCATCCAGTTCGTTTTTTTATTATAATAAACCCGTTTTTCTACCACGAGTGGCGAGGCACTTATTGGTGATTCCACAGCTACACATTTCTTGGCGTACATTTTGTTACTGGGAATTATTCAGGAGTCGTTTTGATGGCTATGGAGAACACCGTTGCAAAACCAACAAATGGAGAAAGGAATGAAAGGGACAACCTTGTACATTTAAGGGAAGAGATAACGGGACTGAAGGGAGAATTGAACAAACTGTTTCCCCTAGTGAATAGCCTGCTACATCGCGGCGGTGATTCGTCACTTGTGCCCCTAAGTCTCTCATCACACTTTCGATGTTTAGTGTACTGCCACCTATGTGGTAGTTCATGGGTACATGTTTTTTCCAAAGGGATAACTATACATTTCTTGGCATTAAGCTTGAGCCCATGGCTCTGGCACCAGGCATCTGTTTCTGTAAGGCCCTTTTGTAGAATATCCACATCATTTGGGGATTCTATAATGGCTCCCAGTTTGCAGTCATCTCCCCCTACACTGCTATGAATAGCCTCAGGAGTAATTTTTCCCCCATCTTACCCAGCATCTTTATCACATCTACTGTAACCTCATCGGGGCCTGCTGCTTTACCAGACTTAAAAATTTTTCTTAGTGCTGTTCTTACTTCTATGGTAGGTTCCTCCTCTTCTCTCATCGTAGGCTGCATCTGGGACAATACAGCTTCTTGTGGGGTTTTCTTCATTCAAAAGCTACTGGAAGTTCTTACATCTACATTTGATGTCTTGTGGACAAATGAGCAGATTGTTGCTGGCATCCCTTATGACGGCTGTCTGACTATCTTCTTTCTCTTTGCCTTGCAACCTGATTACTTTCTTTATGCCACCTCCCACAAGTTGGTAGAATGCTTCTGATGCCATGTTCTTTGCTATTGCAGCTCCTTTCTTACTCTTTTTAGCCAACCAGTATTCCTTTCTGAACAGACTGATGCCAGCAACCAATATGTTTTATGAGATTCTGCTCGTTATGCAAGGGAACCCCTCTGAGATGACATTAGAGAAGTATGTAGTATTATTATGGGAAGTTGATGTATTCAAACATTTGTATGGATTAATCACAGAGAGATGTGTATTTATGTAGAAGTACAGTTTATGTCATGTATAGATTGGTAGCTATAACAATATAGCGCTGTTAACACAAATGCAGAACTGTTTCTTTAAACGATTTTGAATTTTTTGGTGCCAAAGAAGGCATTTAAGCCAGTATTTGGATATGGCGTTCAGTTCTGATGAAGCCCAATTTTATAGGGTGAAAGCGCTTAACTGATTTTACATTTGTTGTTTTTAACTGCATCCAGTTCGTTTTTTTATTATAATAAATGAATGGAGAAAGGAATGAAAGGGACAATCTTGTACATTTAAGGGAAGAGATAACGGGACTGAAGGGAGAATTGAACAAACTGTTTCTCCTTGTGAATAGCTTGCTACATCGCGGCAGTGATTCGTCAACTGATAGTGCATTAAAGGCACAAGATAAAGACAGGATGCAAGTTAACAGTATTTCCAATGATGTTTCTACCCCTGCATTTAATGTCAGTTTAGTAGGGGAGCAGCCTGAAACCACAGGCAATATCAATCACAACAAAAAACTGAATACTGTAGTAGGCGAAGGTGAAACAAACAATGACAGCCTTGACATACCCAATGGTCAGGGTGCCAGTTTTAAAGGACAAACACATATGTTGGACATTACCGAAGCATTGAACAGCAGCAAAATCAATTTGTCAGACTACACTTTTGATTTTTCTATATATGATGTGGACGAGGAAGCCAGAAGAACAGGTGCAAAACCTAAAAGGACATTCCCTTTGAGAACTTATTCTTCCATAACTGAAAATTCTACACAACTTAAAAAAGGTACTGTAACAAACAAAACACATTCTGAAATGCGATCAGAATATGTTTGTAATAATGTCAAGGACAAACAGTTCAACCAATTCTTGACATTTAATTACAATATGGATAATGTGAAATGTAATCAAAATTTAAAGTCTCCCGAAGTAGGTGAGACTGGGAGTTTAAAATCTATGATATATTCACTGGGAAAGAAGTTAAAGAATATTAATGGTTTGAAAATTGATAATGCTTATTTATCTAAATGTATTGAAACAAAACTTGTACAAATGGGGTTGAGGTTTTTTAAGCAACCCATGGGATTAGACTTGACAAGTGAAGGCAAAAATGAATTTAATACTTTTTTTGATGAGTGTGGGTGCAATTATATGTGCATGCTTACAAAATTTAATGATGAGAAACTCAGCAAACTAATACAAGAAGCAGAAAAATTAAACACCAAGATAATCAATGATTAATTATTCCCAGAATGGGAGAAATTGTACAACAAACAATATTAGGTAGCGGACAAATGGATCACTAATATATGTGACAGAAAGTTTAAAAAGATACAAAGAGATAGGGAGCAATACAACAAAGGTATAGCTTATATGTGGGCCAGGGTCAAGAAAGAAAAATGTACAGGAAAATGAGAGTAAGAATCAGGATGAAAGGAATATAAAGGAGAAGTTATATCATCACAGGAGACAGGATTTTCAGAGAGACATAGTAGAAACTGGCCAACCTTATCAGAACAGAAAGCAGTGGAATCAGAATTACACAAAAACAAGAAACAATCAGAAGCACTGGAAGTAGAACAACCTGAAGCTCCTATTTTAGTCACTTACGAAATAGGGAAAGATATAGTGACTATAGAGAATGTACATACGTATAATAATTTCAACATATATAATTATTCTAACATCACAATAGGACAAGCGCATTTTAACTTATTAGCTAAGGGCATGAAATACATTCCTAATCCTAAATTTGATTTAGTTGATTGGATTATTGACTTTAAGAAGTATATAAGGAAAGTCAATTTAGCAGTATTATTCAAGGATCAATCACAATATGGTTCCTATACAACCCAAACAGGGTACAAATCAGTGGAACAGTTAAAGAATGCTAGCTCCTTCATTCCACCTAGTCATCCTACTGTAGAGATGTATGAGAAGATTGTGTTAAGGGAAACATATAAAGAATACAACAATTTTAGGGAAATTACCAATACAAGGAATTTGACCTTGGAGGAAGAGACAATATTGAACATTAAAAAAGATCACAACATTAGAATTATGAAACCTGACAAAGGAGGTGGAGTTGTCTTTTATGATAGTATTCAATATATTAAAAAGATTTATGACATCTTGTATTATTCAGGAAATTATGAAACAAAATCATTAAATGAGCTTAATATAGCTTATCAGAGAATTGATTCCTATATAGAGGAATATTTAATTGACGGGCAAATTTCTAGAGAGGTATATGATTTTTTAAAGGTGAAGTTTCCTAAAGTAGCCACTTTAGTTGGCATTCCAAAAGTACACAAAGACGTCAATGATCCACCATTTAGACCAATAGTTTCAGGGAGCAAATCTAAGACATCCCCAATGGGTAGATATATAGATACAAAGTTAAAATTTATTTATAGTATGGTGAAAGATTCTTGGGTATTCTTGAGTAAATACCCCACCAATGCATGGAAAGAGGACATCATCTTTTTAACTATTGATGTAATAGATTTATTTTCGTGTATACCAAAACAAGAAGACTTGGAAGCCTTTAACAATAGTATTATTAAATACACCAACTTTGAATGGGATGAAATATATTTATTAGCAGAAATGATGTCCATTGTACTGGACAATAATTTCATATATTTCGAAGGAGAGTATTTTAAACAGACTAGGGGGGTGGCCATGGGGACAGCTTGTGCCCCCATATACGCCAACCTAGTCATGCTCTATTGGGAGGATACCCACTTATTCCCCAGTAAATATTTTCAATATGTCAAACATTATTCCAGATTTCTGGATGACATATATATATACTGTGGGATGGTGATTTGGACACATTACAAACATTTGTCAAATTTCTTAATACCAGTAGTGAGTATTTGAAATTCACTTATTCTCATAGTTACAAAGGGGTGGCTTACTTAGACACATATATTTTCCACCACGAGGGTACACTTAAATCTAAGATACATCGGAAAAACACTTTTTCAAATAATTATTTGGAATACACTAGTTGTCACCCTCAGAAGGTAAAATACAATGTGTTTAAAGGACAATGTGTACGAGTGGCACGGATGACATCTAATTATGAAAATATGATGGAAGAAATTAAGTTTATAACGAATTTATTTCAACAAAGAGGTTATCCTAAACAAATGATGGATGATACAGTCAAATATGTCACTCAGGAGTGGAATTCTAAGTATAAACCGTTATTAGGAGTAGGCATAGAAGTGGGAAAGAATAGTGTAGATAGGCGAGTAGAAAGCGGATATTCATACAACAATTCTTTGACAATTGGTGGTTGACAATCTTAAAAATATGATGCACAAATATTGGTATGTATTAGCAAGCGATACCAATTTAGAAAAAAGTTTGGGGAACAAACCCAATTTTATATATACAATGGGACGGAATATAAAACAACATGTAGAACAAAGGTACAAAGAACCAAAGAATGACAAGAAAGGTTTTAATACCCGAAGCAAGAAATGTGGAGCTTGCAATCAATGTAGGTACATGCTAGATGAGAATAAAATATTTTTGGAGAATGGACACAGATCCATGGTAAGATTCAAATTAGGTAATTGTAATACCAAAATGGTGATATATTTGGTTAAATGTAACACATGCCCTAGTTTTTACGTATGAAAGACTGAGAGAAGTTTCAAGAAGAGAATTTATGACCACACATATAGTATCAGAACTAAAGATAAAACTAACGCATTATATAGGCATATAGAAATGGAAGGAGATGAACATCAGTTCAAATTTGCCATATTAGACAGCATTAACATTGATCCCAGAGGTGGTGATAATAAAAGTTTATTAAGTTTTAAGGAAGTATGGTGCCAAATATTTTTAGATGCCACCACCCCACCTGGACTCAATGAATTTATACCAGTCAAACCTTTACTATTATCATTTTAATAACATATGAAATAAACCCAGGTATTATTATTATTAGGATAATTACATGACAATAAATATTATTACATTTTCAGTAGCACTAGGTACAGTCTAAGATATAAGTTGTGTAGAATAGAACATTTGATTAGTTAAAGACTTTCAGACATTTTTTATATCAACAACATTATTAATTTTAATGTTTAGGGAAATGAAAGGTAGTAAGTATATATATTATTTTTTTACATGTTAAGGTTCTCACATGGAGGTTTTTCATGAGATGACAGAGAAGTATGTAGTATTATTATGGGAAGTTGATGTATTCAAACATTTGTATGGATTAATCACAGAGAGATGTGTATTTATGTTGAAGTACAGTTTATGTTAAGTATAGATTGGTAGCTATAACAATATAGCGCTGTTAATACAAATGCAGAACTGTTTCTTTAAACGATTTTGAATTTTTTGGCGCCAAGGAAGGCATTTAAGCCAGTATTTGGATATGGCGTTCAGTTCTGATGAAGCCCAACTTTATAGGGTGAAAGCACTTAACTGATTTTACATTTGTTGTTTTTAACTGCATCCAGTTCGTTTTTTTATTATAATAAACCCGTTTTTATACCACGAGTGGCGAGGCACTTATTGATGATTCCACAGCTACACATTTCTTGGCGTACGTTTTGTTACTGGGAATTATTCAAAATTCCAAACAAGAAAAGGCAGACTAACAACTGAGAAACATAAGATATCCAATACAGATTTTAAGCAATTGCTCAAATCCAGAGCTATTAAAGAGAGGAAAAGAGAAGCAACTAAAAACCTTGATCACTCCAAAAAGGCCATTGACTGTCAAAAATAGGCAGTAAATTGGTGATTTGTAAGAGGTGCATTTGACTGAACTCTGCACTGCAAACATTACATTTTTTGTTTTCAGTTTGATTTTTGTTTGCTCAAGTGTTCAAGTGCAGAGTCCATGCTGCAAGTTACTTACATTGGGTTTGAATATAGGAGCACGGTGGAAGTTTTGTTCAGATGTTTACATTCTAAGCTGAACGTACACAGTTTGACTACTCAAATTTTAGCATCAGTATTTTGTAGACCGGGAGAGGGAATATATTTTATTCTCATGTCTGCCTCTTTTTTGCCAATGTGTGACCATGGGATTAATGTAAATAAGGAGGTGGGTCTTCAACCCAACAAAATTCTTTCTTGTGTCAAGGTACATGGGTATATACCACCTCCTACTACAGTCCTGAGGCTGCTTCTTAGTATCTCAACCTGCTTTTAGAGTCAGGAAAGTTTATCTCGGCACTGTGCTGAAACATCTACTCTGCCTCCCAGACTACAGATCACTCATTTGCCTCACTCACTGTCAAACCTTTAGACATCATCTCCCTCCACTTCCATGCACTTAAAATTAGTAGAGTAGAAGAGACTATTGCTGTCTCTATACATAAACCTAGTCTTATTTAATTTATTTTAAAATGTCTGACGAGGTTAGAACACTGATCTACATCAACCTATTCCAAGCTCCTTCTGGGAGTGAAAACAAGCTGTATTCCACTGTATTTAAGTAAACTTACTATAACAATACAGTTTTGAATGATGAATGCTGGAAGCAGCTTAGCTATATGGGTTGTATCCTGCATCTTCCACATACGCAAAACCATTAGAGTATATTTAACTAATGTCAGGTTCGGCTACTAAACCCTTTACAGTAGTGGTCCCCAACCACTGGGCTGTGGATCATTTGGTACCGGGTCGCAAGGCACAAAAGTGAATGTGTGTATGTATGTGTAGGAGTGTGTTTTTGTGTCTGTCTGCGTGTGTGAGTGAATGCATGCATGAAAGCAGAACATATGTGTGTGTATATGAGAGAGAGTAAGCAGAGAGATTGATCGAGCTGTTATTTTAAACTCGCTCAGCAGCGCTTATACTGTTTAGCAAGTGTAAAATAAAAGTCAAAGAAACTGAAAAAAGTGTGTGTGTGTGTGTGTGTGTGTGTGTGTGTGTGTGTGTGTGTGTGTGTGTGTGTGTGTGTGTGTGTGTGTCTCTATCTGGGTGTGTGAATGAATGCGTGCATGAAAGCAAGAGAGACTGAGTGCGCGAGTGTACGAGTGCATGTTGGTGAAAGTGAGAGAGCAAACAAGCCGTTATTTTACACTCGCTAAGCGGCAGTTTTGCTGTTTAGCAAGTGTAAAATAAAAACAAA